>NW_005843530.1:83017-84874 GCF_000455745.1 Alligator sinensis
GAGCCATGTGCAGGGCACTGGGGAGGGGCTGCGGGGCCAGGCAAGGGCAGTGGGGGGGCTGTGTCCCCTGTGGATGGTGTGGGGGGGTCAGCACTGTGGGGGCACTGAAGGGACCATGGGGATGGGGACTTGGGCCATGCTGGGTGCCAGGTGAGGGCTGCAGGGCCGGGGGCAGGAGTGAGGCTGGGTGGGGGCTGTGGTTAGGGGTTTCTGGAGACAGCCCAGACTCCACAACCTGTCTGGCAGGAGGGGAAGCAAGGACAACCCCGAGGCTGCTCTGAGTGGAGACAGTCGGGGCATCAGGGCTGGGCTGACCTCAGAACTGGGGCAGGGTCACGGTCCTGGGTCTCCCATCATGTGGTGAGGTCTGTACTCTCCTTTCCCGCAGGCAGCCCCAGAGACTGTTGACGGGCACTGTGCATGAGTTTAGGGAGAGCAAGAGCCCAGGCCCTGGCTGGGTGAGGCCTCTCCTGGGGGTGACAGTGGCTGCTGCGCTGCAGCCCGCAGCAGCTGTGGCCCTTCCCTTCACAGCCTTGCTGCAGCCCGAGGTGGTGCTCAAGGAGCAGGACCCAGGAGGACTCCACGCAGGAGCTGAGCAGGCAGGAAAAGTCCCTCGTGTTACCCAGGCTGGGACCAGGGGGGCATCCTTGCGGTGCTCGGTACCACAGCCAGCAAAGCAGCAGCTGCAGGACCTGGTTCGACACCGGGAGATCTGGGGGCAGGAGGTGATGCAGACCATGAAGCCCCCTCCTGAAGCTGAGATTCCCTCAGAGACCCCACAGCTGGCACCGGGACACAACCTCCCCACCCCAGAGACCCGGTGTCAGTGCTCCCAGGGCCTCTGCTACCTGGAAGCCAAGGGGCCACAGGAGGTTTGCAGCTGCCTGCAGGAGCTCTGTCAGCGCTGGCTGGAGCCCCAGCACCACATCAAGGAGCAAATCCTGGAGCTGGTGGTACTGGAGCAGTTCCTGGCCATCCTGCCCCAGGGGATGCAGAGCTGGGAGTGGGGGTGCAGTGTGCAGACCTTCACTGAGGCTGTGGCCCTGGCAGAGGGGTTTCAGCTGGGCAGGAGGAGAACAAGAAACTCCAGATGAGCGTTTCACTCTGATCGTGGATGCTGCTGTCCCCATCTCCATGTGCTTGGGGGATGTTCCCACATAGCCCTGTCTCTCCCAGATCCCAGCTCTGCAGTCACATACTTATCTCATCCCCAGGTCACAGTGAGTGTGAAGGTCGAGGAGGTATCCTCTGACAAGTTGCAGTCCACTGCAGCATTACAGGAACCTGGTGATCCTGGCTGGAGCAACCAAATGTCCAAGGTGTGGACAAGCCTCTGGAGGAGGCAGGAGAGAAGGAAACACTGTGGCCTCGGGACAAGCCACCTCATATCCCCAGACAGGAGCCCCTGCCCCCACCAGGAGTCAGGTGTAAGGCTCAAGTATGGGTCTGGGTGCTTGAGTGGTTGTCCTGCATTCAGGGGAAGAGGCTCCAATGTCTGCCCCTGTCTGGGATAGGCTTACAATATTCGTTACCACGTGGCTGGGCTGGGACCGAGCTCTGATCTCTGTGACTGGGCAGCTCCCAGGCTGGGCCCTGATCCTTCTCATTATGTGTGTGCAGCTCCCAGCACAAAGAAGCTGTATCTTGGGCCTTGTCGTGCTGCCATGATAACAATCAGTAAACTTATTCAAGTTCCAGCGGTCAACGTTCACTTCCCCTACCCCTTTTTCGTGCCCCCATGAGCCCTCTGTGCCCAGTAAGGGCATGGGAAGGCCTGGTCAGAGTGAGTGGAACCAGGGCTCCCTGCCTCTAAAAGGACTGAGCAGACAGAACATGATGAGCTGGTGTGGCAGGGGG
>NW_005843530.1:84974-87759 GCF_000455745.1 Alligator sinensis
AGTTGGGCTGCTGGAGGTCAGGCAAAAATATTGCCTGTTTGGAGGACTGTTGAGACCATCTGGAGGTAAGGGAGGAGCTGTAGGGGATGGTTGGGAGGCTCCTGGTCCTGGGCATGACCTAAAACTGCACCCTGCTGGGAGTGGGTGGCCTGGTGGGGCTCTCAGTGGCGCGGGAGCCCCCAGGAAATGCCAGGCTAGTTACCACCCTGGTGAAAGGTGGGTTGGGGCACCTGAGGGGAAAATAGTTTTGGGGGGCTAGGTAGCCTGAGTGAAGGTAGAGACTGTCTGAGTGGAGGGATCATGGAGGGGTCCTGTTAGGATGATTCTGGGGCCCAGCATGGTGGCTGGTGACTATGTGAACATCAAGATGCCATCTGTGAGGCTTGGGCTATGGTATAGGGGAGGAAAGGAGCTGCAGAGAGCGCCCCCTGGCATTGGGGCACTAAAATGGGCAGCCTCCTGCTTAATTGACATCCATTAATGAATCAATTAACATCAAGGCATGGTGGACAAGAAGGCAGGCGGTTGGCCCAAAATCAGGTGGGCAGGCCACTGACAAGAAGGCAGGTGGTTGGCCCAAAATCAGGTGGGCAGGCCACTGGGATTGGCCCTGAGGAGGCCCCCTGTTACAGCTGGGCTAAGGCTGACACATGAGCTCCTGTGACCACAGCTGCATCCACATCACATGTCAGCTGACTAATGGGGAATCTTGCACACCTACCTGTCATGGCTAAGCCTGAAATTTGTTGTAGTACAGAGTGACTGCAAGCAGGTCTGTGAGGGCTGGAAGCAGCTGGCACAGGAGACCCTGATGCTGTAATGCTTATGACTGCAGCTCTGGGAGGTGTTTGAGGATGTAGCAGTGTATTTCACACAGGAGGAGTGGGAGCTGCGGGAAGATGAGAACAAGGTGCTTTACCAGGATCAGATGCTGAAGAACTACCAAGCCTTCATTTCCCTGGGTAAAGCTCTGGATCTTGCTTCTCCACGGAGCTGTGTGGACTCTAACATGTTGTAGTCATCTCCTTGTGTTTCAATAGTCTCATCCTCATGAACTTTTGGCTGGCAGTTTAAATCCACACTGCTCTGTCAGTGACCAGACCTCTCTTGCACTACGTATTGATATATCCTCCTTCATTTGATCCAGCCTCCTTCACTTGTGTCTTCCCCATTCTTGTAACACCTGGTGCTTCCATATTCAGCAGTTTCTTTGCAACATAATTTCCCTCTGCCTTGTCAGTGTATTCATATCTCCACTTCATCGTATGTAAATGCACTAAGAGCTGTTCCTTTCAGAATGATTCTTATTTCCTCCCACTTTTGCCTAGCATTTCATCTCCAAACACACTTAACAAGCCTAGTGTGCTTGGTTCTGTGATATCTAAATTCCCTTTCTCCTTTCATTAGAACCTAGCAGAAATTAATATGAAGTCTTATCTTCTGCTGCTACAACACGTGAACGATGCATTTCCTCAAGTCTTCCTCTAGTGATCTATGTACGCGTGATGTAACCCAGGTACTTCTACCAAGGGGCCACTGGAAGCTTCTATCCACATTCCTTCCTAATATCTTCATTTTAATGGACCAGAGACTCTGGCTTTGCTGTATTTATGTTAAGACCTGTGTTCTCAAGCTCACTCTGCCATTCTCAAAAGTTTTTTTTTCTTGTCCTCTCCTTAACATCCCTCCCCAGATCAGACCCCCATCACAATGATAAAAAGAAGCGGGCTAGGTGCAGGGCCTAGTGAGAACCAGTTTTCATTTCCAGAGGATTTCTAATACAGGGGTTTCTTCTGGCTTAATGTCCAGGCTTGCAGTACTTACCTTTTCCTAGGTCAGTTTGTTTTTTCTTCCCTCCCTTTTCCCCAGAGGATTTTCTTAGGGAAGTGCTCAAATGCTTTTTCTAGCTCAACAAAGACCACATTGACTGGAGGTGCACTGATGCATTGGTCCAATATTGGATCGGCACCAACATAAAGAGAACTTACTATATTGGAAATCGGCCATATCAGGCCATTAATTTGGCTGATTAAATGGCCTATGCATGCATGTAGCTGCAGCGCAGCATAGGCAGTGAGGAGCACAGCCTGGCAGCAGCTGCAGCGCAGTACAGGCAGCGAGGAGCACAGCCTGGCAGCTTGGAGAGCTGTCTCCAGCTGGTAAGTCTGGTGTGGAGGAAGGGGAGGGAAGGTGCTGGGGGGACACCTTAAGGTGAGGGAGGCATGAGGCTGGGCCTGGGGCAGGGCTGGGACAAGTGCTGCTGGGGGATGAGTTCATCTCCAAACACACTTAACAAGCCTAATGTGCTTGGTTCTGTGATATCTTAAATTCCCTTTCTCCTTTCATTACAACCTAGCAGAAATTAATATGAAGTCTTATCTTCTGCTGCTACAACACGTGAACGATGCATTTCCTCAAGTCTTCCTCTAGTGATCTATGTACGCGTGATGTAACCCAGGTACTTCTACCAAGGGGCCACTGGAAGCTTCTATCCACATTCCTTCCTAATATCTTCATTTTAATGGACCAGAGACTCTGGCTTTGCTGTATTTATGTTAAGACCTGTGTTCTCAAGCTCACTCTGCCATTCTCAAAAGCTTTCTTTTCTTGTCCTCTCCTTAACATCCCTCCCCAGATCAGACCCCCATCACAATGATAAAAAGAAGCGGGCTAGGTGCAGGGCCTAGTGAGAACCAGTTTTCATTTCCAGAGGATTTCTAATACAGGGGTTTCTTCTGGCTTAATGTCCAGGCTTGCAGTACTTACCTTTTCCTAGGTCAGTTTG
>NW_005843530.1:88656-93601 GCF_000455745.1 Alligator sinensis
CCCACACCCCCTGGACAAGCCATGGCTCCATCCCATGCCCACCCTGCCCCAGCTGGGCAGCGCTTGCCTGGTCCCAGCCCCATGCCTCCCTCCCCACAGGGGCCTTGATCTGCCCCCACACTGCCCTTCCCTCCCCCCACACCAGACTTACCAGCTGAAGGCAGCTCTTCACGCTGCCGGGCTGGGTATCAAAAATCCGATTGATATTGGCCAATATGCCTTATTAAAAATGGGCTATCGGTATTGGCCACAAAAATCTCTATCGGTGCATCCCTAACATACCCCATTTCTATATTGTGGCCTTTCACATGTTGTGAAATGTGTGTCCTTCTGCTTTCTTTTGTCCATATCCATGACTCCCAGGAATGTTGTGTTAAACCCTGCAGTATTTGCCAGCCTGTGCACTCATCTCCCCTCCTGGGATGATTGTCCCATTGGATGGGATGATCAGAGCTGACCCTAGGGGTGGGCGGAGCCCGGAGCATATCAGCCTTTGCGGGGCCTGTGCAGGAAGAGGGGTGGCAAGTGGCCAGAGCATGAAGCCAGAGGCACATAGAGTGGTAGTGCCCTCAGCACGTGCCAATGGCACTGTTCATGGGGCTTATACAGCACTGTCTGTGGGGGCCCCCCCAAAATGTGGAGCCTGGGGTGGTTGCCCCGATTCACAACCCCCAAGGTATGGCTCTGGGGATGATTGCTCGCTTACAGCTACAGTTATTCTAAAATCATCCTTTCCTGTGCCCTGGTGATGTTAAATTACCCTCTCTCCCAGGAAAAAAAAAATCTCATTATCAGCCACCTGTCATGGATGCTTTTCACTGCCACAAGTCCTCACTTTAAACCTTCACTTTAGCTAAGCCCATTTTCACTCCTTTTCCTGGAATTACACTGATAAGATAAATGTTATCCATCCATAAGTGGGTCTAATAGCTCTTCTTTTTTTGTACCTTGAAAACAGTAAAAGCTTTATCTTTCTGCTCCCTGGTACATCATGGATCACTACATCTCCATGCCCATCACTGGTTAATGCCATTTCTTAGCCAGGAGTAGTTGGTGCTTTGTTTCCTATGACCATCCCTCCACTACCGGGGTGACAAGGACCATCATCTGTTGCAGGCTTCTCCCTTCAGTGCCTTCTCTTTCCTACATGCCCATCCTCCCTTGTCCATCAAGGCCCTCCATAGAGAAACCTTGAGTTTATTGGATCCATTCCCCAAATACCAGTTGGTTATTCTGCATCCAGTACCCAGTCACTAACCCTCTTTAATCACTGCCCCAAATAGGATACCGAGGTCCCACACCTGACTTAATCTGAAGCATCCAGCAAGCACAGGTGGAGCTCTGGGTCTGTGATGATGGAGACCATGGGAAAACCTCATGATCAGAGGACCTGCTTCCAGGTGAGTTGTGGCTGTCCCCTCCACTCTACTCTTCTTTCAGAAATGCTCTGTGCCCAGAGTGCCAGGGGGACCTGGAAACTGCACTTCTGCCCTGTGCTGCCCTTCCAGCATGCTGACTTCAAACATGGTACATTATCCTATAATGTGTCCAGGGAGGTGTTGTTCCCACTCCCTGAAATTCAACGATTTGGAGACAAGAAGCTGTTCCCTTCTTCTAATGACATGTTAGGGGACAATCAGGTTTGCTGTCTTGATTTTTTTGGCCCAGATCTGGTTTCCCTGGGATACCATTATCTTAAATTTCCATCTTCACTCAGCAATCTAGGAGTTCATTCCCCAGACCAAGGTAGCCATGCTTCTCTAATACCTTCTCCTAGGGCATGATGGGATTTCTAGTCCACCATGGAAATCAGCATAATATAAGGAGGCTCAGTGTAACCATTACTGTTGGACAAGAAGGAAGCTGAGGCTCTCCCTGGATTCTCCTGATCAGGTTGACGTGGAACTTGGGAAGTGTTTTGCCATGGTCTCAGGCTGCATTAAATGGCTCCATGGCATGGGTGGGATTCAGAAACTTTCAGGTTGTGGGGGGAAGTGAATCCCCAATGGTTTGCACCAGAGTTGTCCCTTTTCTGTTTCACCTCTGGGGCCCTGAGTGTCATGAAGCTGAGACTCCGCACAATGCCCAGGCTCAAGTTCATGCCAAGGCCTTACGTTGGTGCAGACTCCTGTGACACGGAGGCCACCTGGGACCCTTCAGCAGAGGAAAGCTCCATGGGATATTTCCCTGTACCAGACCTTGCCCTGGAAGCAGGCAAGATGCACAACCCTACTTCTTGCAGAAGAGAAAGCCACAGCTCTAAGTCCTCCTTAGCCTGTTAGAACATGAAGTTATTCAGGTACTGTCCTAACCCATGTGTCCCATGTATACTTCTCCTAGCACAGTCTGAGGTCATGGGTCTGACAGGTGGGCCAGAAACTCTGAGAGTCTGGCTCAGAACTGCAACAAGTAGGGAACATATTAGTCCAGCACAGGGACCTGCCCCTCCCTCACCTAGGAGTGCACTGATAAAGATTTTGGGGCCCAAAGTAATAGACTCCTTTTTTTTAAGGAGGCATATCAACCGATACCAATCCGATTTCTGATACAGCTGCGTCCAGCTGGTAAGTCTGTTGTGGTGGAAGAGGAGTGGGGAGGGAAGGGGCATGGGGGTGCAGATCAATGCTGCCCACCCCCCCACAGTGAGGGAGGAAGTGGGGCTGGGGCAGACCCTGCCCAGCTGGGCAGGGTGGGGCACAGGACAGAGCTGCAGCTCATCTGGATGCCAGTCCCAGCACCAGTGTGTGCAGAGGCAGGAGGAGCCACCCTACCGACTGTGGTGTGCAGGGCAAGGCCAAGCCACACTACTGCACCAAGTATGGGAGAAGCTTCAACCTGTCCTCCAACCTGACCAAACACCAACTTATCCACAAAAGGGAGAAGCCACATCAGTGCTTGGAGTGTGGAAAGAGCTTTACCTGCCCCTCCTGCTTGGTCCAGTACCAGTTTATTCACATAGAGCAGAAACCACATCGGTGCTCAGAGTGTGGGAAGAGCTTTAACCTGTCCTCCTACCTGACCAAACACCAGCTTATCCATACAGGAGAGAAGCCACATCAATGCTCAGTGTGGGAAGAGCTTCATCCGATCCTCCAGCCTGACCCAACACTGGCTCATCCACACAGGGGAGAAGCCACATGAGTGCTTGGAGTATGGGAAGAGCTTCAACCTGACCAAACACCAGCTCATCCACACCAGGTGCTCGGAGTGTGGGAAAAGCTTCACTCAGTCCTCCAGCCTCTCTCAGCACCAGCTTATCCACATAGGTGAGAAGCCACAACAGTGATCAGAGTGTGGGAAGAGCTTTAGCTGATCCTCCAACCTTACCCAACACAGGGTTATCTACACAGGGGAGAAGCCACATCAACGCTAGAAGTGTGGGAAGAGCTTCAACCTGTCCTCCTACCTGACCAAACACCAACTTTTCCACACAGGGGAGAAGCCACATCAACGCTAGAAGTGTGGGAAGAGCTTCATCCAGTTCTCCAACCTGGCCCAACATGGGCTTATTCACACACAAGAGAAGCCACATTGGAGCTCAGAGTGTGGGAACAGTTTCATCCGCTTCTCCAAATTGGCCCAGCACCAGCTGATTCACATGTGGGAGAAGTCACATCAGTGCTCTGAGTGCAGGACAAGCTTCACCTGATCCTCCAACCTGACCAAACACTGGGTCATCCACACAGGGGAGAAGCCACATCAGTACTCATAGCATGCAAAGAGCTTCACCCAGTTCTCCTTCCTGGTCCAGCACCAGTTCATCCACAGAAAAGAGAAGCCACATTGATACTCAGAAGTATTGGAAAAGCTTCACTCAATTCTCTGATCTGGCCTGGCACCAGCTTATCCAAATGGGGAGAAGCCACATCAGTGCTTAGAGTATGGGAAGACCTTCAACCTGTCCTCCAACCTGACTCAACACGGCTCATCTACACGGGGAAGAAGCCACATTGGTGCTCGCAGTATGGGAAGAGATTCCTGCACTCCTCAAAACTGGCCCACCACCAGTGCACCCACATCCAGGAGCGTCCATAATTTTGCCAGCAATGCGGGAAGGGTTTGGGGACATCTACCTGCTCAGCACTTGCCAGTGTCTGCATCCAGGCAAGCAGACTCATACTTGTAGACTGCAGCAACAGTTCGCCTATCGTTCGGCCCTTCTAGGGCACTGCAGAACCCAAAGGACATGGAGGCTGGCTCCAAAAGTTTGAGGGGGAGGGATTAAAAGGAAACCCCTCAGACAGAGGCCAGCCCAGATGCTGGGGGAACCTGTGAGGAAATGATCTTTGCCTTGGAGCCTGTGCCATCCCCATCATTCTTTAAAACGAGTCGGTGATCCCAGGGGGAGAAGTGCCTTCACAATAGGGTGCCATCCCAAAGACAACTGACACCGGGGCCTGTCTTTGGCTGACTCCCAGCTTTGCTCTCTGTCCTGGCCCTGAGGTTCTGGTATGTGAGGCTCTTGAGTTGCAGGAAGGAGGACATTTATTGTTTGGGAAACATTAGGGCTGTGCAAAGCTTCAGGTGGTAATTTGAGTTGGAGGAGATTCCACCCAATTTGGTGGCCGAATCTCCGAAATAAGAATTGAATCAGGGGACCAATTTAAAGGTCTGAGAGTGTGGGGAAAAGCTTTGCTCAGTCCTCTAGCCTCTCTCAGCACCAGCTTATCCACATAGGTGAGAAGCCACAACAGTGATCAGAGTGTGGGAAGAGCTTTAGCTGATCCTCCAACCTTACCCAACACAGGCTTATCTACACGGGGGAGAAGCCACATCAACGCTAAAAGTGTGGGAAGAGCTTCAACCTGTCCTCCTACCTGACCAAACACCAACTTTTCCACACAGGGGAGAAGCCACATTGGTGTTTGGAGTGTGGGAAGAGCTTCATCCAGTTCTTCAACCTGGCCCAACATGGGCTTATTCACACACAAGAGAAGCCACATTG
>NW_005843530.1:93792-95533 GCF_000455745.1 Alligator sinensis
ATTCTCCCTCCTGGTCCAGCACCAGCTCATTCACAGAACAGAGAAGCCACATTGATACTCAGAAGTATTGGAAAAGCTTCACTCAATTCTCTGATCTGGCCTGGCACCAGCTTATCCAAATGGGGAGAAGCCACATCAGTGCTTAGAGTATGGGAAGACCTTCAACCTGTCCTCCAACCTGACTCAACACGGCTCATCTACACGGGGAAGAAGCCACATTGGTGCTCGCAGTATGGGAAGAGATTCCTGCACTCCTCAAAACTGGCCCACCACCAGTGCACCCACATCCAGGAGCGTCCATAATTTTGCCAGCAATGCGGGAAGGATTTGGGGACATCTACCTGCTCAGCACTCGCCAGTGTCTGCATTCAGGCAAGCAGACTCATACTTGTAGACTCCAACAACAGTTCACCTATCGTTCGGCCCTTCTAGGGCACTGCAGAACCCAAAGGACATGGAGGCTGGCTCCAAAAGTTTGAGGGGGAGGGATTAAAAGGAAACCCCTCAGACATAGGCCAGCCCAGATGCTGGGGGAACCTGTGAGGAAATGATCTTTGCCTTGGAGCCTGTGCCATCCCCATCATTCTTTAAAACGAGTCGGTGATCCCAGGGGGAGAAGTGCCTTCACAATAGGGTGCCATCCCAAAGACAACTGACACCGGGGCCTGTCTTTGGCTGACTCCCAGCTTTGCTCTCTTTCCAGGCCCTGAGGTTCTGGTATGTGAGGCTCTTGAGTTGCAGGAAGGAGGACATTTATTGTTTGGGAAACATTAGGGCTGTGCAAAGCTTCAGGTGGTAATTTGAGTTGGAGGAGATTCCACCCAATTTGGTGGCCGAATCTCCGAAATAAGAATTGAATCAGGGGACCAATTTAAAGGTCTGAATCAATTCATAGTTGGTAGGCTCAGAAGGGACCTGAGGAGATGATCTAGTCCGACCCCCTGCTGTGGCAGGAAAGAGTACTGGGGTCAAACAACCCTGGCCAGATGTTGGCCCAGCACCAGCTGATTCACATGTGGGAGAAGTCACATCGGTGCTCTGAGTGCAGGACAAGCTTCACCTGATCCTCCAACCTGACCAAACACTGGGTCATCCACACAGGGGAGAAGCCACATCAGTACTCATAGCATGCAAAGAGCTTCACCCAGTTCTCCTTCCTGGTCCAGCACCAGTTCATCCACAGAACAGAGAAGCCACATTGATACTCAGAAGTATTGGAAAAGCTTCACTCAATTCTCTGATCTGGCCTGGCACCAGCTTATCTAAATGGGGAGAAGCCACATCAGTGCTTAGAATATGGGAAGACCTTCAACCTGTCCTCCCCGTGTAGATGAGCCGTGTTGAGTCAGGTTGGAAGAAGCCACATTGGTGCTCGCAGTATGGGAAGAGATTCCTGCACTCCTCAAAACTGGCCCACCACCAGTGCACCCACATCCAGGAGCGTCCATAATTTTGCCAGCAATGCGGGAAGGATTTGGGGACATCTACCTGCTCAGCACTCGCCAGTGTCTGCATTCAGGCAAGCAGACTCATACTTGTAGACTCCAACAACAGTTCACCTATCGTTCGGCCCTTCTAGGGCACTGCAGAACCCAAAGGACATGGAGGCTGGCTCCAAAAGTTTGAGGGGGAGGGATTAAAAGGAAACCCCTCAGACATAGGCCAGCCCAGATGCTGGGGGAACCTGTGAGGAAATGATCTTTGCCTTGGAGCCTGTGCCATCCCCATCATTCTTTAAAAC
>NW_005843530.1:97364-97750 GCF_000455745.1 Alligator sinensis
CTTGGCCCCGTGTGGCCCCTTTAAGGGGGGGGGGGGAAAAAAAGCCAAGAAAAGCCCCAGGACTTGCCACTCCTGCTGCAACCTCAGGGCTTCAGGGGCTCATGCAGAGCCCCCCACATGGCATGGGGCAACAGTGATTGCCCCCTGGTGGCAGGAGCAGTAAGTTGGGGGGATTTCTTAAAGGGCTGGAGCTGGCCCATGTGGGGCACTTGAGGGAGTGGGGGGGGTCAGGGGACTTACACAGAGCCCCCCATGCAGCATGGGGCAGTGGGGGGCAACAGGGATTGCCCCCTGCCCACCAGCACCCAGTGAGCCAGGGCTGGCTTCTTTTTTTTACCAAAAAAAAAAAAAAAAGAGGAGCTGGGGTAGGGGGGGGAGGCCTTTCT
>NW_005843530.1:100631-100865 GCF_000455745.1 Alligator sinensis
CTTCTCTTTCCTCCCGTGCTCTGCAGCAATGCTTCTTTTACCTAAGCTAAAGATCCCTGTGAAGCCCAAAAATATTGTGGGGTCTGTTCATCAAGAGGCCAAAGATTGGGATGTGCTGAGTTTGAAACACATAAGGGGATCAGCTTGTACAGGCTGATTGACCCAGTTTGACTCAGACGTGCCCTTATGAACTGAATGCTGGCCCATGAGGGTGTCAGCTGGACACCCAGCTGT
>NW_005843530.1:101193-102219 GCF_000455745.1 Alligator sinensis
TATAGTAACACAAGCAGCACATTGACAGAATCACCAAGACCCTAGAAACTATCCCTAATGTATGAGCACACCCCAAAGTAATGGGCAAATCTGGTAACAACATGCCCATCAGGGTCTGCAAGAAGCTGCTACTGCCACTCCATGAACCCAGTTTGGCAGGTTTTGCTTCTTAGCTTGTCATCAGAACTCTTCACCACCAGTCGCCAGCTGTATTCCCTCCTTCCCCCACCCTCCTTCTTCCCATTCTCTATAACAGACTCCTTGCTAATCAAGCCCTGCAACTTAACATGGCATCCCTGTGGTTGGTCTCTATGTCCTCTCCAGAACTGTGAAATGGGAACAGACCAGGGCCTAGAACCCCTCCCAGGGCCGATTGTTATGCAAATGGCATAAATACCAGCTTTATATTAGGTAAATAACACGGAGATAGACTGTTGCCTGTTGTCTTAATCTTATGTATTTTCTTGAGTTTTGCATTGCCTTAAGAAACTCTATTTTGTATTGCTCTGTAGCTTGATATAAGTGCTTGAACTTCGTATGCTGTATGTGTGAGAAAATGGATGAGAGTATGCCTGTGGAAAAGGAAAACACCAGCTGGTGACTGACTAAAGAATGCAGACAGATAAAAGACCAAAACAAAAAGAATCCAAGCCAGAACAGTGAGAGAACAATATCAATTGACCTTCAAGGAAGAACACAGTAATAACATAGTAAAAGCCCAGAGAACTGGGTGAATTGACAAGGCTATAAAAGATGGAGCAAGACATATTGATTTTGGATCTTGTTCTGCATGTCATCGTGGAGCATCAGTTAATCTGATGAGATGGACTGGCAGGATCCTGGCTCCCACTCGTGATCAGCTTTGCTGGCTTCTAAGTTGATCTGAGCACCGATAAGACTGGTAACATATACCAGTGCAGAACAGAAATTGGGGTATGAATGGGGGGGGGTGGTCTGTGTGTGTGTCTGTGTTTAAGTGCTTAATCAATAAGCATAGCACTTTGCCTTATTCCCCTCATAAGGTCT
>NW_005843531.1:0-1632 GCF_000455745.1 Alligator sinensis
CACTAACCGCCCTGGTCCCGCCCCGCCCCGGGCTGCTCCCCTTCACGCATGCCCACTGAGTCCTCTGCCTGCGGGGGGGGAGAACACCCCCCCCCCCCCCCCGCCCGCCCCCCGCTGCCAGTAGGATGCCCACCAAAGGATTTGGAAACATCTGAAGCCCGCTGCATGCGGGGCGGGAGAAAGGCGCGGAAGCTGTAGCCCCCGCGCCAAGGTCGGGTTAGGCCTCAGCCTGAGGCGGCTGGGCCGGTGAGCCTTGCGGAGCTGCGGGCTCCCACCGGTTGGGGCAGCGTCGTGGTCAGTCAGCCCCGGTCCTATGTTAAGATGCTTTTTTGCACAGACACGTGCACTGTACATGTGTGTATACCGCCCCAAACCACCACCGCTCTGGGGGTGGGGGGGGGGGGTGAGGACAACTGGGGGGGGGGGGGGGGGCGGGAAGGAACTTGCCCCGCTGTCCCCTCCGCCAACACCCTGTGCTGTGCCGCCTCCACCGAGCAGGGCAGGGGAGGGGAGGCCTCGTCCTCCGCTCCGTCCCCGCCCTGTCATAGTAGCACTCTGCTGTCCCATCGCCACCCGGCACTGCCACCACCCCGCAGCATTGCTGCCTCCAAGCTGGAGGGTTCAAGAGTCCCTCCTCCCCCATCAATGCCCATGACCACCCCACACTGTTGCAAGGAATATTAAATTTGGTCACGTCAAGTTGACCGAACTCCCAGAAGCCTTTTCGAGATGATTCAGAATTGGCAATGATTATGGCCTGAAGCTAACCCCAGTAAAATGCTGACTGCACATTTAGTTCAGAACAATAGGACTATATGGCGGTGACCTTTGGGACTGATTCAATGTAAGAACAGGAAACATAACAGGAAAATATACCGAGTGGGTAAGGATATGCGATTGTCCAACTTAGAATCTATCAGTTAAAATATTATAGTCAGCTTAGCTAGCATTGATGATGATGCTGGTGACGTCACTAAAGGGTTAAGTAGCCTAAGCAACTGAAGTCAGTGTTCGCTGTTCTCTGTCTGGATTTCGGAGGGAGAGGTCCGCGGGGATTTCTGAAAGATCAAGTCTTTGGGTGGGGGCGGCCCAACCCAGCAAGTTTTCCCAGGACGGCCGGCTGTGGGAACTAACTCCTGCATAACAGCTGTAGACAGATGGTGAAGCGGTGAAGAGTCACGTTAGCACGCTCAGTCTTTGATAACTGTCTGCTTATATTCTGGCAGTCCCAGTAAAGTTGACTACTGGTATTCTGGCAGTCCCAGCTGATGAATTGCTTTGTGCTTAGTCGAGGTTTTGTAGTCTGTAAAGCTGACTGTCTCAGACGAGTGCCGGTGGTTGATCACAGAGATCTCCTCGCCCTGGAGAAGTACGGCTTCGATGAGTTTCAGCCCAAGAACCGCGACCAGCTGTCTGTCTCTTCAAGCACTCTGATTGGTTGGTTCAGTAAGCATTGTGTTTGGCTGCTAAGACAACCAATCAGAGTGTTCCAAGAGCAAATAGTTGGACTAACTTCTTATACATATACTAGCCAATTGCCCCTCAGGAATGGTGGGGGTGGGGCACAGGCAGGGACAGGGACCTGCGTCCCTTTTACCCCTGCCTCCACCTGGGGCCGGGCTGCTCCCTGCC
>NW_005843531.1:1862-3032 GCF_000455745.1 Alligator sinensis
ACCCGGGCCAGGGCTGCTCCCCACCCACCTCCCCCTGCCGCTTCACCTCCAGCGCCAGTCTCCACTGTCATGGCAGCGCTCCACTGTCTGCCCCTGTCGGTGTAGGGCACTCTGTCTGCCAAGACAGCCAATCAGAGTGCAAATAAATTGTTACGGACAGACAGACTTAGGTTTTCATAATACTAGAATATATATGGATATATGGATATATGCAGACAGGATTCCTTGGGTACATCTGCTATCTTTTATTAGACCACGTCAAATAGTTGGAAAATTTCTTCTTTGCAACCTTTTGAGGACAAATACCCTTTGTCAGGCCAAAGAGGAGGCTGCAGTTGGTCTGTGCTGTTCCTGGATGGAGCAGTAAAAAAACCAGAGGCCAGTCAGTGAAAACGTAAACTGAGGTAGTCGATGGGTGAGAGACAGGTGCAGGGCAGGGTAGGGGAATGAATATGAATATAGTTGGTAAAAAGTACAGAGATAACCTGGGAAGTCAGATGTTAAGCAAGGTATAATGAATCATAAATCCAATGTCCATTTTCAGTCCATGATTTTTTGTATCCAGTAGCTTGCTGAAATTAAGTTTGTCAGTTTGTGTGTGAAAGGTGTTATGTAAATTCCTGTTCAAAATTAGAACTGGGAGACTAAAGCAAGAGTGGTTTTCTTGTGAGAAATTTACCCCCACAGGTAAGTGGGTATTTTTGTCAGTATGTCATTTTATGTGCGTGCACGCATGCGCGCGTGTGAGAGAGAGAGAGAATATATGTGTATATGTGCATGTATCTAGTTGTATATAGGTGGCTGTATGTGTATATGTATAGAGTAGCCAATTGCCTGTCAAAAATCACACCTCCAGCCCTGTGCACCCCCTCAACCCCTGCATCCGGGCCTGTGTGCCAGAGTAGGGCAGGGCGAGGCCAGGTCTCACCCCCCCACCCCCGTTCTGCCCCTCAGTCCCTGCTGTCATGGGGGTGGAGGGCGGGTGAGGATGGAGCCCCATGTCTGGCCCCATCCCCGCTTCTCATCTAGCCCTGTTCCCCACCCCCCACCAGGTATGGACCCATTTCTTTCCCTTTTCATCTCCCTCTGCCTCCACAGAGCAGGGACAGGAAGGGGCTGCTATGACAGCCCTGCTATCCCCCTGTCCCCCGGCCTCCCCCCCCCCCCCCC
>NW_005843531.1:3086-18113 GCF_000455745.1 Alligator sinensis
CCGGGCAGGCCATTCTATCCGGCCCACAGGGCCCCTAAAAAATTTAGAAAATTAATATTAATATGCCCTGGGCTGCCTGTCATGCAGCCCTTGATGGCTTTCCGAAACTCAATAAACGGCCCTCTGCCCAAAATAATTGCCCGCCCCTGGTGTGGACTGAGGGACAGGATGGAGTGGGGGGGTGTCCAGGCCAGCACCCCCCTGCTCCATCCACTCTGTCACCACTGCCTCCAGGGAGCAGGGCCAGGGGAGGGGGTGAGGCCAGCAGTGCCACCTCCCCCCCCCCAACTCTGTCCCCGCTTTCATGCACCGCTCTCCTCCCTCCCCACTGTCATGGCAGTGCACTGCCTCCTGACCAGATCCTCTTGGAGCACTCTGATTGGCCCCTGAGATAGCCAGTCAGCGTGGAAATAGAGTTACGGACAGAGTCTTCTATAATATTAGATGCATGTGTGTATATATGTGCATATGCATATCTATATATGCAGGGTTGTTGGTTGTAGCCATGTTAGTCTAAGGACATAGGCAGACCAGGTTCTTTGGGTAGATGTGATATCTTTTAATTTATGAGACCAACTAAATAGTTGGAAAAATTGTTCTTTGCAAGCTTTTGGCACATCCCAGGAAACAGGCTGGGTGAAACAGGTAGAAAAAGAGGGCCACTTTTCCTGGACACTATGTGGTGTGCACAGTAGAGGGCGCTATTATGCAGAGCCACCTGCCTCTCTGTGCCAGGCCCAAAACCCCACTTTGGGAGTCTCCCTCAGGGAGCCTACAACTGGCCATCCCGCTTCCTGGAAACAACTGCAAGACTGCCACCACCCGAGCACTGGTCTCTGGTAGGGCTTTGTGCAGCCGGGGGACACCGGCCCTGCAAACCTTTGGGGTGCTTTGCCCACAGTAATATTTCTGGGCACTTCTTTCAGACCAAAGCATCCCAAGATACCGAAGGAGAATAAAGACAAAATTCGCTGGCCAAGCAAAGGGGCAGAAAGCTTCTCTCTCCCCTCCACAGTAACCAAGCGAGGCAAGCCGACACATTTGTTGGTCAGAGGGAGGAGAGGAAGGGGGTAGTCAGAATACAATTTGAGCAAAGATAAGCTACACGAGTCTGTACAAAGATTGGACTCAGTGAACCTTTTAAAACACAACCAGTCTCCACAGAATTCCTAACTCCTGGCTAGTTTCCAGGCTTTTACTTACAGAAAATCTGGGGTCTTTGCTTGAAGGTTTCAAAGTGCTCACGGGAAGGGAGAGCTCTCCCCTTCCCCTAGGAATTTTATCTGGCCAGGTCACCTGACTTACCAGCCTGAACCAAGAAAAAAAGCAGGAGAGGGGTCACCTGGGCTGACCCAAGTGAGCGGCAGAGAGAGAGGGAGGAGATTTCTTTACATACTATATTACCAGGAGGACTTACTGTCCATCACAGAGTCAGCCGTGACCCAGGAGAAATGTTTTTTGTCTATATTCCGGCTTGCAAAAAAAAAAAAAAAAAAAAAAAAAAAGAAGTACGTGGTATACGAGATAGTATGAAACTCCAAAGGGCAGAGTCCTTGCTGCACAGCAGTACATGGGAGTGAGGCCTGGAGTGCAACCAACTCCTGAGGCCAAGGGTTTGCAACAACGCCTGGACCACAGTGAATCCAGTGAAGGGAAGGGGCTGGGAAGTAATGGGGAGATCTACCCTGGAAAGCTTTCTGGGCCCTGGTCGGTTCCTATCTCACAGCTCTGGAGAGGGCCCAGAGCCAGTCTGTGGTTCAGTGCTGGCGCTTTCTGACCACAGGCCGCATTACAGAGAGTGCCATGAAGGGAAGGAAAGCAGAGGAGAAAAAGGCACCCGGGGTGAAGAGTTCTGGAGAGAGGCTGAGAAACAAAACACACCAAGTTGGGCTCAGCGGGTGGTACTTCCTTGCAGACCCCAATGGGCATGGGAGGCCACCAAGAACAGGGCCTGGGGACATTTGGAGCCAGCTGTCCTAGGGAGGGCACCCTATCGAGAAGGTGCTTCTTCTCCCCTGGGAGCACAGACTGCTTTTAGAGCACGATGAAGAAAGCACTGGCTCCAAGGCTGATACAAGATAGTCTCCTCACAGGTTTCCCCCAGTATATGGGCTGGCCTTTCCCGGAGCGGTTTCCTCTTAGCCCCTTCCCACAATCAAACCTTGGGGATGAGCCACTTTAGGTCCTTTAGGTTCTGAGCAGCACTACCAGGGCTGAAGGCTGAATGAACTCTTCTGACACTCCAGCAGTAGGAGGCTGCTTGCCTGAAGACAGCCACTGACAGAAATTGAGCAGGTGGGCATCCCCAAGCCCTCTCTGTACTGCTGGCAGAATTATGGATGTTCCCAGGTGTGGATGTGCTGGTGTTTGGCTAGGGCACATGAGCCATGGAAGCTCTTTTCACACTCAGAGCACCGATGTGGCTTTTCACTGGAATGGATACGCTGATGATTGGCCCGGCTGGAGGATCAAGTGACTCTCTTCCTATACTTAGAGCATTGAAGCGAGAAAACTTTTTAACAAGCTGAGTTCCAAGGGTTTGGAACAGGCTCCCCCAAGGTCGTAGTCACTCAACCTGGCAGTCTTCAAGAAACATCTTGATGCCCATCTTTCTGGGTCCATCTGATGCCAGCAGTCTCTTTTGCCCAAGTGTGGGGGGGCTGAAATCAGTGATCTGTAAGGTCCCTTCCAGCCTCTAACAACTATGAAACTATAAGTGGCTTCTCCTCAGTAAGGATGCACTGCTATATTATCAGTCCGGAGGATCAGGTGAAGCTCTTCCCGCACGCAGGGAATGACGTGGCTTCCCCTTTCTGTGGATCCTCTGGTGTCTGCTCAGGCTGGAAGACTGGCTGAATCTCTTCCCACACTCAGAGCACTGATATGGCTTTTCCCCTGAGTGGATGCGCTGATGGTGGTCCAAGTAGGAGGCTTGGGTGAAGCTCTTCCCACACTCGGAGCACTGATGTGGCCTCTCTGTCGTGTGGATGCGCTGGTGCTGGGCCAGGTTGGAGGATTGGCTGAAGCTCTTCCCACACTCAGAGCACTGATGTGGCTTCTCCCCTGTGTGCACACGCTTGTGTCTCGCCAGGTGGGAGGAGTGGCTGAAGCTCTTCCCACACTCAGAGCACTGATGTGGCTTCTCTCCTGTGTGGATGCGGTAGTGGGAGGCCAGACAGGAGGAACCGCTGAAGCTCTTCCCACACTCAGAGCACTGATATGGCTTCTCCCCTGTGTGGATGCGTTGATGTGCAGCCAGTGCGGAGGAATCAGTGAAGCTCTTCCCACAGGCATGGCACCAATATGGCTTCTCACCGGTGTGAGTACGCTGGTGTCTGGCTAGTGTGGAGAAATTGGTGAAGCTTTTCCCACACTCAGAACAATGATGTGGCTTTTTTCCTGTGTGGATGCGGTGGTGGATGGCCAGAGAGGAGGAACTGGTGAAGCTCTTCCCACACACATAGCACTGATGTGGCTTCTTCCCAGTGTGGATGTGCTGGTGCTGGGTCAGGTGGGAGGAAGTGGTGAAGCTCTTCCCACACTCAGAGCACTGATGTGGCTTTTCACCTGTGTGGATGCGGTGGTGGATGGCCAGATAGGAAGACGTGGTGAAGCTCTTCCCACACTGAGAACACTCATATGGCTTCTGCCCTGTGTGGATCCAGTGGTGTCTGGCCAGGCTGCAAGAATGGCTGAAACTCTTCCCACACGCAGAGCACTGATATGGTTTCTCCCCTGTGTGCTTGTGCTGGTGCTCAATAAGCTGGTAGGAAGTGGTGAACCTCTTCCCACACACAGAGCACTGATATGGCTTCTCCCCCGTGTGGATGCGCTGGTGTTGGACCAGGTGGGAGGAACTGGTGAAGCTCTTCCCACACTCGGTGCAATGATGTGGCTTTTCGCCTGTGTGGATGCGCTGGTGCTTGGCCAGTTGGGAGGAAGTGGTGAAGCTCTTCCCACATTCAAAGCACTGATGTGGCTTTTCACCTGTGTGGATGCGGTGGTGGACAGTCAGATAGGAGGAACTCCTGAAGCTCTTCCCACACTCGGAGCACTCATGTAACTTCTCCCCTATGCAAATACGCTGGTGTTTGGTCAGGTTGGAGGAGCGGGTGAAGCTCTTGCCAGACTCACGGCACCATTTCTTCCTTTTCCCAGATGCAGGGCAGGGGTGGCCTCTGCCCCTGGGCTTAGCGGGGAGCTCTTGCTTCCCTCTCAGGCCCTCTGCACTGGCTTGGCTCGGATGCAGGGTCTCTGTACAGTGGAACTTTCCCTTGTGGCTCTTCAGCTCCACAAATGCTTCCCTGCGCCCAGGGCTGTCTCTGGCTTCTGTCCTTTCTCCACTCTCATGCCCAACGGAAGATGGCACCTGCTTCACTGCTACCTTCTCCCTCTGCTGTTGGGGCCTCCCTTGGCTCTGGGACCCTTGGTCCTTCTGATGTCTCAGAGACTGTGTCTCACCCAACCTCCCTGGTGAAGTCCAGGGCAGTTCCAGGTTTGCAGGCCCCACCACAAGATTCTGATCCTCCGCTCTGCTCAGCATCCAGGCACTTCCTGCATGGGGAAGGGAAACTCCAGGTTAGTCCCTACCCTGTTGGCACAGGCCAAATGCTTTTAGTTCCTCTGCTACAACAGGCATGTGAGCACGACTGCACCTTGGCCCTTGTGTTTCCTTATGAGAACAAGCCCTTCCTGCCAAACCCCAAGTGCAAGAGGTGAAGGGGGGCACATCCCTGTGCCAGGTTAATGATCCCTGCTTGGTGGAGGTCAGAGCCAGACTCTCAGGGTTTCTGGCCCATCTGTCAGCCCCATCCCCTCAGACCCCACTGGGAGAAACCCACGTGGACACGTGTTAGGAAAGGACCTGAATGGCTTCCTGCTTTAATGGGACCAGGAGACCAGTGGCCGAATCAAAGTAAAGGATCAAGGAGACTCTCTGAGGGCTGCTCTGCAGCACAGCACTGGCTGCTCCAGGGGAATATGATGCCAAGCCCTTCACCTGGATGGGCCAACATGCTCCAGAAACCAAAGAGTATTGGCGAGACTGCTCTCCTGTGTTTGCCCATCAACTCTGGCAGCCCTGAGAGCAGCATCTGACACCAGAGCGGACAGCCTCGCAGTGGATTTCTGGGGCTCGCCAGCAGTCGGGGTGTCTGGCGAGCACGGCTTTACACTGAAACAGCTGCTTCTCCTGGGCAGAAAAACCCATGTCGTTCGTCCCTCCTGCCTCCAAAAGCTGCTCTGGAAGAGGAGGACTTAGAGCTGTGGGTCTCCCTCCTGCAAGGAACAGGGCTGTGCCTGCTACCTGCTTTCAGGGAGATATGGGGCAGAGAACAACCCCATGGGGCTTTCCTCTGCTGACAAGGCCCAGGTGGCCTCCACATCACCGGAATCTGCACTGACACCAAGCCTTTGGCATGAACCTGCACATGGACTCTGTGCCAAGTCTCAGGCTGTGTGACACTTATGGCCCAGAGATGAAACACGAAGGCACGAGCCATGGGGATTCATTTCCCTCCACAGCATGAAAGCTTGTGGATCCCACCCAACCCACCAAGAAATTCAATGCAGCATGAAATCAGGATTCAACACTTCCCGGGTTCCAGGTTGACTCGACCAGGAGACACCAGGCAGAGCCCCTGTCTCCCCTTTGTTCTACAATAATGGCTACAAGGAGCATCGACCCACTGTGCTGGAAGTGCACCTCAGGGCACGTCTGCAGGTTCCAGACCCCGTGTCAGTCTGGGCATGGAGCGTTTCTGAGGGGAGTCAGGGGAGGGGCAGCCGCAACTCACCTGGCAGCAGCTCCTTCAGCCTTGAGGTGTCCCCACGGTCCCCATTATCACTGACCCAGAGCTCCTCCTGTCCTTGCTTGATGCAGCAGATTAAGTCGGGTGTCGGACCTCGATATCCTGTTTGGGCAGTGGTTAGAAAGCATCTGTGACTGGGTATTGAATGGCAAATAACCAACTGGGATTTGGAGAATGGACCCACACCACTCAGGGATTCTACTGGGGCTTTGAAGGACAAGGAAGGGTGAACACTTAGGAGGAAAGAGAAGGCACCACAGGGATTAGCCATGATAGATAACAGGCTTTGTCACCCAGCTGGTGGAGGGATGGTCAAGGAAACAAAGCACTGACCACTATGATGTATAAGACGGTTGTGAGACCGACAGAGTTCCCAGGGACAGGGGCGGATGTGCAGTGACCTGTGATGTGGTAGAGAGCAGAAAGACGAAGTTTCACTATTTACAAGGCACCAAAATGAAGAGAGGCTGGACACACTGGTGATAACATCTGTCTCATCAGCTTAATTCCAGGAAAAGGAATGGGAGTGAATTTCTTCTCTGGGAAGGTTTCAAGCGAGGCCTGGCAGAAGGGAACAGAATCCAGGACAGATGGCTGACCATGACACATCTCTCTGGGATAGAGGGGCACTCCCCAACAGGGTGGAGGAAGGGAAGATGTTATAAGAACTGCAATGAAAATGAAAGCAATCATCCCATCCAGCAGGAGGGTCGAACCAGAAGGGAAGATGAGCACACAGACACTTGGCAAATCCTGGAGGGTTGAAAACAGAGATCCCGGGAGTCCTGGATATGGACAACAGAAAGCAGAAGGAGACACCTTTTACAGAACGTGAAAACCCATAATGTACAGATGGTTGACATGGCCTTTGCTGAACAACAAAAATCATTGGAGCCCTTCGCTAAGGAAGGGCTTCTGGGGAACTGCAGGGAAAGAAAGCACTAGAAAAGCAAAGTGACCTTGCAGAAGGTAAGTCCCTCTGCCCTGCCCACAAGCCACAACAACCCCTGTATCAGAGACCCTCTGGAAACGATAGTGGGTTTTCACCAGCCCTGCACTGAGCGCACCTCTTTTTATCACCATGACGGGCGTCTGACATGCCGAGGGATTTCGGGAGGATGACGAGACAACTTCCGTGCATGGCAAAGCCAGTTTGGGAGCAGGTTGCTCAAGATGGAGTCAAGGAAATACATATCCCAGAAGTGGTAGCGGTGGAGGCTGATAAGACTTCCATTACTTTGTGCTGGGTCATAACCAAAGGAGGCAAAAGGGATCTAGATGGCACTGACTGAGCATGTGCAGAGCATTAGACACGTGGGACAGGATTCGCTAGGTGGGATAAAGAGGAAATCGGAACTATTCCTTGAGGAACAGCTGCCAGTTAATTTTTCTGTCCAATGAACTGGAAGTGACAAGAGCAATCTGAGCAGGAAAAGGGAGAGGCCCTCGCCAAGACACGGCTGGATATGGGAGCACCAGGGGTGACCAGAA
This sequence comes from Alligator sinensis, assembly GCF_000455745.1. Lineage (NCBI taxonomy): Eukaryota > Metazoa > Chordata > Crocodylia > Alligatoridae > Alligator > Alligator sinensis. The sequence goes on from NW_005843531.1 coordinate 10,388, forward strand.
CAGGGAAAATTCGGGTGAAGGCAGCCGGATGAACCGGGCAAGCAGTTTTCAGTATGAAACGCAAGAGAGGCCTGATCATGTACAGAGACTCATGAGTAGGACGTGGATTTCAATCCCTCATGAAAAGTTTGCGAGGACAAGAGTGCAGAGAAGCAGGGAGAAAACACTAAAACATGGGGTGGCCAGCAGTACACCACAGGTAAGTATTGGTGTACGTGTAGGCCCTGACCCAGTTCATCACATTCTGTGGGCTTGGCCCTGTGCTTCGTGAATACCAGCTAGGTGTGGTTGCAGCCCTCTCCCCACTCCCCAAACTTTTAACAGTGCCTCGAGCTCCTCCCAGGCACGGCCTCAGCCGCTCTCTCCTCCCTCCCCCCGCCGCCCCCCCCCATCTGGAGCTGGTGCCCTGCTCACCTCCATGCTCTCCCCCTGCCTTGCTGGCCTGCCCTGCCCCGCCCCTTCTGCAGCTGGCCCTGCTCAGGGCTCAGGGCGCCCCGCTCCCCAAGTCTCCCTGGGGAAGTCCTCGGCAGCTCCAGGTTTGCAGACCCTTCTTCAGGAGGCTGCTGATGAGCTCTGCCCAGGGCCCCTGCACCTGCGGGGGGAAGAGAAGGCACAGGTCAGGCCTGGTGCTGCTGGCAGGGAAAAGCCCTGCTCCTCTCTCATATGGGCCTGTGACTGCGGCAGCCAGAGCCTTCAGCACATGGGAGAGTGGGGAGATGGAGGACAGGCACTGCAGCACCCAGACCCATGCTCTGGCCAGCACCTGGACACTCACCTGACTCTGCATCTGATGCGGACTCTTCTCTGGTGCCATGAAATTGCTGGTCCAGAGGCCCTGAACTGTCCCTCTGTGCTGCTTCCCCAAGAGACACGTCCAGAGGTTGGGCCTGTGGCTGCTCCGGGCAGGAATCACCAGGCTGCTCCAGTGCCCCGGTGGGCTGCATCCTGGCTGACATCCCCTTGTCCACCTTCATGCTCACCGTGACCTGGGGATGAGAGGGACACATCACTGAGGAGCTGGGACTGGGAGAGACGGGGCGGCAGGAGACACCCCTCGGCACACGGACGTGGGAGCAGCAGCATCTTTGATTCTGGTGAAACATTCAGATGTGGAGTTTCTCAGCCTCCGCCTGCCCCAACTGAAACCCCTTAGCCAGGGTCACTGCTTCAACCCCACTGCCTGCTCCCCATGTCCTGGGGCAGGACAGCTGGGACCTGCCCCAGTGCCCCCAGCTCCTGGCTGCTGCGTTGGGGTTCAGGCAGCACCAGCTGAGCTCCCGCCTGCGCGGAAGGAGGCGGCGCGGATCGGAGCAGGTGACGGGAGACCCGGGACCGACCCGGCCCCAGCCTGATGCTGCCCCGCTCCCGGCAGCCCCGACATGGGCAACGGGGCCAGCACCAGGGACACCCCTCGCCCCCAGCTGCTCCTTGGGCTGCCCCCTACGCCCTGCCCAGTGCCCCTCACTCCTGCCCTCCCACTCCAACCCGCCGGGGGGGGCGTGGATCTCCCCCCTCCCCCCTCGGCCTGGGAGCACCTGTGCACTGACTGCTCTGCCTGTCCCCCTTGGACATGTGCATTGTATCCCCTCCCTGAGGCCCCCCCCCTTCCCGTTAGGCCACACGTGCAAAGAGGCTATAGTTCCTGGCCTATCCGGCGATGGGTTGGGGTGGAGCAGCAGGGATAGGCAGGAAAGAGGCGCAAGAGCTTCAGCCGCCCCCCACAGGGAGACCCACGTTTTTTGGGGTTTTTTTAAACATTTTATTAGAAAACAAACAAAAGCAGACAGTTTAAAATGACCCCAACAGAGGCCTCACAGAAGCAAATACAACATAAAATTTCCAAGAATTACATAATACAAATGTTATAACTGACATCATATTCAACTTCACTTAATACTGTAGCCAGTATCGGCCAACATGACACGGAGATATCGATCAAGAACAAATTACACTTGCTTCTTACATGCATACAGGTTCAGTAATCAGTACATAAACCTGGGACCCGCTGCACTGCTTCCCTCCGCGGGGCCAGGGAGCAGGAAACCCACGCAAGGGTCGCCCCTCAGGGAGGTTGGGTGCAGGGCTGGCACTCGAGCCCCAGTTCTCTGTGGCCAGGAGAAGTAGGCGATGAACCTGTGGCACTGGCCCCTCAGTCAGAAGCTTTATGGACTACCAAAATATTCACTAAACACAAAGCAATTAATGAGCTGGGGTTGCCAGTATACAAGTACCCAACTCTGCTGGGATTGCCAGGACAGGAGCAGGCCATCACCAAAGACTGGGCTCTCCACGCCACTCTGCCTAGAGCTGCGCTCCGGGATCACCCCCTCAGGCCCCCCCCCCGCACTGAACGAGCTTCCCAGGCCTGCTGCTCCAGGCAGGGCTCGGCTACCCTGTAGAAATCCACGCCCGTGTCTCCCTCAGGGATTCAAAAAGCAAACCCCGATTTCACTTGCTTGGGCTGTTTAACCCTTTAATGACGTCACCATCACTAATGCTAGCCAAGCTTGTAATATAATACTACCCAACTGCCTGTCAAGACTGACGGGGGATGGGGCTGCGCTGGGTGCCGCCACCTAACACGCCTCGCCGCCGCTGCTGTCTCTTGCAGGGCGCGACGGGAGCCAGGCCACCAGATCCTGCCCGCCGGCCCGCCCTTCCGAGTCACGGCGGGGCTCCCCCACGCTTGGAGCACTCTGATTGGCTGTTTCCGTCAGCCAGTCAGAGCAGGCATAAAGCGTTGTGGACAGAGGGACAGACAGATTTAAGCTTTTACAACAGAACTAGCCAACTGCCCATCAAGAATGGGGGGGGAGGCGGGCGCGGACGGAGCCCCAGGCACCTCGCGCCCATCCGGGCCCACAACCCCTTCCCTCCTGCTGCTTGGGGCCCCGGCCCGCTCCCCCCGCACCGCATTGGGCCCCGGCCCACTCCCCCCGCGCTACCTTCCGTCCGCTCCGCGCCGCCGCCTCCAGGGAGCAGGGCGGGGGAGGGCGACGCACATCTTTACACATTTGGAATATTTTCCTGGCATCGTCCTGTTCCCACATGAATTAGTTCCAATGGTTATCACATTATCATCTCAACTGATGGTTCTATAGTTCTGGATGTTCCCTGACGTTTTACTGGGGTTAACTTTAGGCCAATCCTTGTTACTCATTAGCTGAATAATCTCAAATAGGCTTCTGGGAGTTCAGTCAACTTGACATGACCAGCTTGAATTTTCCTTGCAACAGGATCCAGTCCTGCGAATCCAGCTGCAGGGCGATGCTGAGGTCCATGGAGAACCTGGAGGGTGTTTGGCACAAGGCAAGAGAAGCAGCAGGCTTCCCTGGACCAGGAGAGAGGGGACAGGTGAGCCTACTGTGTGCTCCCGCCTGGCACTGGGGCCTGTCTCTCTCTCTCTCTCTAGGGAGGAAACAGGCAGCTCGAGCTCCAAGGGGCTACCAGTCAGATGAGCAGGGGCCGAGTGTTGTGCCCCCAAACAAAGCAGGTCTCCCAGTCTGCCTTTACAGCTGGCCCAGCACCCCAGTGGGACCTATCTAGAGCTTTCATACGTCTGGGTTTTCCTGCATGACCTTTTTTTGGGTCCACCTACATCTGGGCGTTTTTTAAAATACTAGCAAATGTCTGGGATTTTACTCTGCTTCCACTCAGCGGCAATGTTTCTCCTGGCACTTCCCAGCTTGCCCAAGCAAGTGGCTGCTTGGGACTGGGGGGGAGTGGTGGCAGGGTGATTGTAGGCAGGGGTGTGATGTGCTCTGTGCGCAGCCCTGACAGCTGGGGATTGGAGGGCCAGGGCTTTGGGATGGGGGTCACAGAATGTGTGTGCATGTGCATGCGGGCACCAGGGCTACAGCAGGGCAGGCAGGCAGAGGAGGTGCCTGTCCTTTAAGCAGGGCAAAGGGGGGTGGGGTTCAAGGGCAGCAGGGCAGGTGGCTGTGGGTCGAGGGGCACCAGCAGGGCAGGGCAGCGGCTGTAGGTCACTGAGTAAAGGGCACTGGCAAGGCTGGCGGGGGTGTAGCTGGGGAGTGAGGGGAACCAGGCACACAGGAGACTGTAGGTTGGGAGTGAGGGACCCAGGTAGAGCCAGGGGGCTGCAGATTGGGAATAAGGGGCACCAGCATGGTCTGGGGGATGGGATACTGTGGGTTGGGAGTGACAGGCAGAGCATGGGCATATCACTGCCCCTTGCAATCATATACCCTCTCCACTCCACATAGGTGTCTTTTTTTAAACTGGAAAAATGGTAACCCTAGACCTGTCCCTCTGCTCCCACTCAAGGCTGGGGGAGGGTGGGGGCAGGATCCCAGGCTGTTACACCTAGGATGTCTCCAGGGGCTGTATTTTATCTGCAGAAGTAAAAGAGAAGCCAAAACAAGTTCCTCTACAGGAGACACGATGTATTGGAATACTACCATTCAGGGAACATTCCCCAAACATGACAACATGCTGCATTTCACCCAGAGGATGTCCTCATACCTTCCACAGGAGGGAGGACCTGCCCCCCCCAAACCCATATTTTCTCTGGAAAAGGCACTCTACTGGCCCCTGGCCACAGGCTCCTTCCAAAGGGCAGGGTCCTTGCTGCACAGCAGTACAGGGGAGTGAGGCCTTTGAGTATGACCAACTTCTGAGCCGGAGGATTTTGAACAATGTTTGGACCACGGTGAATCCTTGGGAAAGGGAAGGGGCTGGAAAATTGCAGAGATCTGCCCTGGAAAGGGCTCTGAGCCCTAGTCAGTTCCCATCTTATAGCTTCAGAGAGGACACAGAGCCCAGCCAGAGGGACACCATGTTCACTGCTGGGGCTTTCTGAACAGAGACAGCATTACAGAGAGTGCCATAAAGGGTAGTAGGGCAGGGGAGCAGCAGACACCCAAGGGTGCAGAGCTCTGGAGAGAGGCTGAGAAATAGAACATGCCAAGCTGGGGTCAGGGTGGCACCAGCACCTCCTTGAAGACCCTGATGGGCATGGGAGGCAGCCAAGGACAGGCCCTGGGGACATTTGGAGCCAGCTGTCTCGGGGAGGGCACCCTATGGGGAAGGTGCTTCTTCTCCCCTGGAAGCACTGGCTGCTTCTAAAGTACGATGGGAAAGGCACACGCTCCAAGGCTGATACAAAGATTGTCTGCTCACAGGTTCCCTTAATGAACACAAGCCAGCATGGCTTTGGGCAGGCAATGTCATCTCCTTTTACGATCAGGTAACTCGCCACCTGGATGAGAGGAGGTTGACACTGTATACCTTGACTTCCAAAAAACCTTTTGATCTGGTATCCTACGATGTTCTCATGAGAAAATTGGAGGATTATGGGCTTCACTGCGAGACAGTGAAGTAGGTAGGAAGCTGGCTGTAGAGTAGGACCCAGAGAGTTCTTATGAACGGATCTCTGTCGTCCTGGCCAGAAGTGGGCAGTGGTGTCCCTCAGGGGTCCGTGCTTGGTCCAGTGCTTTTCAACATCTTTATCAATGATTTAGACGTGGGGGTGAAGAGCTCACTGCCAAGTTCACGGACAACACCAAATTATGGGAAAACGTGGTCACACTTGAGCATAGGCTGCAATGCTCCTGTCTAGGCTGCAGATACAGGCAGATCTAGACAGGCTGGCAATTTGGGCAGATCAGAAATGTAAAGTGCTCCATCTGGGTACGAACAATCCAAAGGGCAGGGTCATTGCTGCACACCTACAGGCTTGGTGGCACCAAACTGACCAGCACCACAACTGAAAGAGACCTGGGGGTAAATATAGATCACAGTATGAACGTGAGCCATCAGTGTGATGCTGTAGCCAGCATCTCCAGCAAAACCAAGGAGTTGTTCTTTCGCTCTACTCAGCATTTGTGAGACCGCAGCTGGAGTCCTGCATCCAATTCTGAGCGCCGCACTTTTTCAAGTTTTTCTACATCCTTGTTAGAGTCCAGAGAAGAGCCATCCATATGATCAGAGACTTGCACAGCAAGCCATATGAGAAAAGGATGAGAGACCTGGGACTCTTCAGCCTGAAAAAAAGGCTGAGAGGAGACCTAGTAGCAGCTTACTGCTGCATGAGGGGCGTACATCAAGGACTCAGTGAACAACTATTCACCAGGGCACCCTTGGGGAAAACAAGGAGTAATGGTCACAAACTCCTAGATGACTGTTTCAGTCTCAACATTAGGGAAAATGTCTTCACAGTCAGAATGTCAAGACTGTGGAATAAGCTCCCTCCAGAGGTGGAGAAATCACCTACCCTGGAAGTCTTCAAGAGGAGCCTGCATGGTCTTTCCTGCTTGGTACAATGGGGCTGGACCCAACGATCTTCTGAGGTCCCTTCCAGCCTCACAATCTATGAATCTACGTCTGGCTTGACATCTGCCTGAGATGTTCCTTCTTAGCTACTCCCCCTAAATCATACCTTGGGGGTCAGTCTATGGGTTCTTCACTGCCCTACCAGAGCCAAAGGCTGTGTGAACACTTTCTGCCCTCCAGCAGCAGGAGGTTGCAGCCACTGGCAGAAGCTGAGCAGGCAGGCATCTCCAAGCCCTCCCTGTATGGCTGGCAGAATTATGGATGCTCCCCGGTGTGGATGCGTTGGTGTCTTGCCAGGCTGGAGGATTGACTGAATCTCTTTCCACACTCAGAGCACTCATGTGGCTTCTCCCCTGTGTGGATGCGCTGGTGATTGGCTAGGATGGAGGACTGGGTGAAGCTCTTCCCACACTCAGAGCACTGATGTGGCTTCTCCCCTGTGTGCATACGCTGGTGATTGGCCAGGCTGAAGGAGTGGGTGAAGCTCTTCCCACACTCAGAGCACTGATGTGGCTTCTCCCCTGTGTGGATGCGCTGGTGATTGGCTAGGATGGAGGACTGGGTGAAGCTCTTCCCACACTCAGAGCACTGATGTGGCTTCTCCCCTGTGTGCATACGCTGGTGATTGGCCAGGCTGAAGGAGTGGGTGAAGCTCTTCCCACACTCAGAGCACTGATGTGGCTTCACCCCCGTGTGGATGCGTTGGTGTATAGCCAGGTGGGAGGATTGGGTGAAGCTCTTGCCACACACAGAGCATTGATGCGGCTTCTCCCCTGTGTGGATACGCTGGTGCCGGGCCAGGTTGGAGGAGTGGGTGAACATCTTCCCACACTCAGAGCACTGGTATGGCTTCTCCCCTGTATGGATGCGCTGGTGCTCAGCTAGGCTGGAGTACTGGGTGAAGCTCTTCCTACACACAGAGCACTGATGTGGCTTCTCCCCTGTGTGGATGCGCTGGTGGTTGGCCAGGTTGAAGGAGCGGGTAAAGCTCTTCCCACAAACAGAGCACTGATGCAGCTTCTCCCGTGGGTGGGTGCGGTGGTCCTGGTCCAAGTTGGAGGACTGGATGAAGCTCTTCTGAACCTCAGGGCACCAAATGGGCTTCTCCCCTGTGTGGACCAAGATTTAACGCTTCCTGAGTTCCAGGTCAGCCTGACCAGGAGACACCAGGCAGAGTCCCAGGCTATCCCTTGTCCAACAATAATGTTTACACAAAGCTTCTACCCACCATGCTTATCGATATACAGGACTACAAATCCCATCATGCCATGGGAAATAGTGTTACAGAGATATGGATAACTTGAGCTGGGGAGTCAACTCTTACATTGCCAAATGAAGACAGAAATCTAAGATCATGGTATCCCAGGAAAACCAGACTTGTGCTTAAACATCAAGACAGCAAACTCGCCTGTTCCCTAGCAGCTGGGGGGGGGGC
>NW_005843531.1:18144-22176 GCF_000455745.1 Alligator sinensis
GGGGGGGGAGAGAATTACAGCTGCTCGTCTCCACAGGTTGGAATTTCAGTGTCTGGAAACACCTGCCTGGACACATGACAGCAGAAGCTATCTGAGGGCAGCATCCTGCAAGGGCAACCAAGCCCCCTGTCACTCTGGGCAAGGAGCATTTCTGAGAGGGGAGTTAGGGGAGGGGATGGCCACAACTCACCTGGCAACAGGTCCTCTGACCTTGAGATGTCCCCACAGTCCTCATCATTACTGACCCAGAGCTGCTCCTGTCCTTGCTGGATGCAGTGGATTATGTCAGGTGTGGGACCTCGATATCCTGTTTGCGGCAGTGGTTAAAAAGGATTGATAACTGGGTACTGGATGCAGAATTGGAAACTGGGATTTGGGGAATGGATGCAATTAACTCAGAGGAGTAGGTTGTAGCCGTGTTGGTCTAAGGACATAGGCAGACAAGGTTCTTTGGGTGAATCTGATATCTTTTATTAGACCAAATTAAATAGTTGGAAAACAAGTATTAAGCGAGCTTTCGGCTTCAAAAACCCTTCGTCAGGCTAGAACCTTGTCTGCAATGAACTCAAGGATTCTACTGGGGCTTGAAGGACAAGGGAAGATGGACAAAAAAGAGGGTGCTACATGGAGAAGCCTTCAATAGGTGATGGCCTTTGTCACCCAGGTGGTGGGGGGATAGTTGTAGGAAACAAAGTACAGACCACATTGAGGTATATAATGGGTGTGAGACCGACAGTTCCCAGGGCCATGCAGTGACCTGCAATGTGGTAGAGAGCAGAAATATGAAGCTCTCACTATTTACAAGGCAGCAAAATGAAGACACACTGGTGGTTGGATAACATCTGTCTTATCAGTGTCAATCCAGGCAAAGGAATGGGAGTGAGTTTTTCTCTGGGAAGGTTTCAAGTGAGGCCTGGCGGCAGGGAACAGAATCCAGGACAGATGGCCAACCATGATGTTTTTCTCTGGGAGAGAAGGCCATTCCCCAACAGGGCAGAGGAAGGGAAGATTTTGTAAGAACTGCAGTAGCACCGAAAGCAATCATCCCATCCAGCGGGAGGATGGAACCAGAAGAGGGGATAAACCAGATGGGAAAATGCTGCCAGGTTTGAAACAAAGGTCCCAGGTGTCCTGGATACAGGGAACAGAAGGCTGAAGGAGACATCTTTTACAGCACATGAAAGCCCATAACATAGCAATGGTCAACATGGCCTTTGCTGAGCAACAAAACGCCTTGGAGACCTTCCCTAAGCAAGTCCTTTGGGAGAATCGGAGGACAGGTTGAGGGAACTGAGCGTATTTAGTCAAGAGAAGAAAAGACTAAGAGGGGATTTAATAGCAGCCATCAACTACCTGAAGAGGGGTTCAAGTCAGGATGGAGATGGACTGTTCTCAGTGGTGGAAGATGACAACACAGAGCAATGGTCTCATGTTGTAGCAAGGGAAGTTTAGGTTATATGTTAAGAAGAATTTTCTCCTGAGGAGGGTAGCAAAACACTGGGACAGGTTACCCAGAGAGGTGACACACTCTCCATCCTTGGAGGTTTTTAAAACTCAGTTAGATAAAGCTTTGGCTGGGATGATCTAGTTGGAGCTGGTTCTGCTTGGAGCAGGGGGTTGGACTAGATAATCTCCTGAGATCCCTTCCAACCTGAATTTTCTATGATTCTATGAAAAGAAACTAGGAAATCAAGATGGTCTTGTAGACAATAAGTCCCACAGCCCTGCCCACAAGCCAGAACAAGCCCTGTATCAGAGACCCTCTGGAAACGACAATGGGTACTGAACAGCCCTGCACCAGGCCCACCCCTTTTTATCACCGTATCGGGTGTCTGACATGCAGAGGGATTTTGGGAGGAGGACGAGACAACTTCTGAAAATGGCAGAACAAGCTTCAGACCAGGTCTCTAAGTAAACATAACCAAGCCAGAGCCCACGGCCTGTGGAGATGAAGATGTTAGGAAGAACATGGGCAGAAGCACCCAGGGACCCACTGACAGAAGTACCAGGTTCCACCGTGCGTGCACGGGTCACCAGAGATGGAGTCGAGGAAATGCAAATCCCAGGGGTGGTAGCAGTAGGGTTTGATACGCCTTCCATTACCTTCTGCTGGTACCTAACTGAAGGAGAAAGGGGATCTAGAGAGCACTGACTGAGCATGTTCAGATTGTTAGACATGTGGAATAGGACACGCTAGGTGGGAGAGAGAGGAAATCAGATGCATTTCTGTTAGAGCCCATCACTAAGGAAGTCCTTCAAGCAAACTGGAAAAAAAAAAAAAGCACTAAAAAAAAAATTAAAATAAAATCAATCAATCAGTCAATCAAGCTGACCTCCTAGAAGTCCCTCAGCCCTGCACACCAGCTAGAACAACCCCTGTATCACAGACCCTCTGGAATTGACAATGGGTTTTCACCGCAGAGGCACGGAGACGGTATGGATTTCAACCACCAGGGAAAAATTGACGAGGATGAGAGTGCAAAGAAGCAGGGAGAAGACCATAAGTGCCAGCGCTGACATGGCTGCAGGGAGAAGCAGGAAAGAGCTTTACCCAGGGAAACGAGGGCTCGGCAGTTCCTCAGCATCTGGTCCCGGTACAGCCCCTTCTGTGCATCCTCCAGCAGCTCCCCCTCCTCCCGTGTGAAGTACACAGCCACGTCCTCAAAGGCCTCCCGGAGCTGCAGGCACAAGCGTTACACCATTAGCGTCTCCTGCTCCAGCTGCAACCAGCCCGCACCGCCCTCTCCAGGACCCTTCTGCACAACAGCTCTCTGCAGGCTGGGCCATGACACATGGGTGCAAAATGTGCCACTCTTCACTGACATGGTATGCGGGGCCAGCCGTGGATGTAAGGGTCCACATGTGTCTACCTTGCCCGGTTTATTCGGTTGTGTGTACCGCAGCTGGGTGTGGTTGCAGCCCACATCACCAGAGGCTTATTGCTCCACAATGCTCTCTGGTCCCCAAACTCTTGACAGCAGCCCTGGCTTCTTCCAAGCACAGCCCCAGATGAAGCTGGCGCCCTGCTTACGTCCATGCTCTCCCCCTGCCTTGCTGGCCTGCCCTGCGCTTTCTGCAGCTGGCCCCGCAGAGGGCTCAGGGCGCCCCTCTCCCCCGGTCTCCCTGGGGAAGTCCTCGGCAGCTCCATGTTTGCAGGCCCTTCTTCAGGAGGCTGCTGCCGAGCTCTGCCCAGGGCCCCTGCACCTGCGGGGGGAAGAGAAGGCACAGGTCAGGCCTGGTGCTGCTGGCAGAGGAAAGCCCTGCTCCTCTCCCCTACGGGCCGGTGACTGCGGCAGCCAGAGCCTTCAGCGTGTGGGAGAGGGGGGAGATGGAGGACAGGCACTGCAGTACCCAGACCTTCATCTGACTCTGCGTCTGAAACGGGCTCCTCTCTGGCACCATGAAATTGCTGGTCTGCAGGCCCTGGGCTCTCCCTCTGTGCTCCCTCCTCCAGAGACATGTCCACAGGCTGGGCCCGTGGCTGTTCCAGTGCCCCGTTGGGCTGCATCCTGTGCGAGGTGACCTCCTCGACCTTCACCCTCACCGTGTTCTGGGGACGAGAGGGACGTGTCATTGGGGAGCTGGGACTAGGAGACAGGGCGGCAGGGAACATCTGCCAGGCTCACAGACTTGGGAGCAGCAGCAGCAATGATTCTGGTGAAATGTGAGCACGTGGAGTTTCTCAGCCTCCGCCGGCCCAGGCTGAAACCCCGCGGCCAGGGTCACCGCCTTGGCACACGTCTGCACCCTGCGCCCCCACCCCGCGTCCCTTGGGGCAGCACGGCCAGGACCCGCTCCAGCACCACCAGCTCCACCCCGTGCCCCTGCTGCGGCGATGGCAGAGCTCCGAGGTGGCTGCAGACCTCGCGTGGGCCCTCAGCCTCCTGGCAGCGCAGGCCTCAGCACCACGTCCTGGCCGGGGGAGCTCATTCCCTGGTGCGGTGCGCGAGGGCCCCGCGGGGGCTGCTTCACCTCCTGCCCCCGGGCCCCGCCGTGCTGGACCAGCTCCTCCTGCAGCTGCTGCTCCCCCTG
>NW_005843531.1:28718-31582 GCF_000455745.1 Alligator sinensis
GTCGACCCCTAGCCACGCCCGAAGATACATTTTTATACCTCTCATGAACAAGATCCCATTGTGGCAATCTGTGATTTGCTACAGTTTTCTGCAAAGTTTATGTGCAAAGCAGGCAGTAACTAATCTGTGTTCCCACAGGAATCAGCCTTATCGTGAACCAAGCATTGTTCGGACTGTTCTCTCCCCCTAACAGGACCCCCCTCTTCCTGGCCTCGCAGTGGTGGGGGAGAGAGGAGAAGAAGCAATTTGCAATTCTCAGCTGTGAAGCCTTTTGTGTAGTGAGATGAGACATTTATGCCACACTGTCTCCTGTTCCAGCTGCCTCCAGCCCTCACCTCCCTCTGGGATCCCTCTGCGCGACAGCTCTCTGTAGGCTGGGCCATGGCACACTGGGTGCAAAATCCCCCCTTGTTAAGTGACACGGGAGGTGGGTGCAGCCATGGACATAGGGGTGCACATGTTGGCCCTTGCCCGGTTCACCATGTTCTGTGCGTTTGGCCCTGTGCTTGGAGAATACCAGCTGGATGTGGTTGCAGCCCTCTCCCCACTCCCCAAACTTTTGACAATGTCACTGGCTCCTCCCAGGCCCAGCCCCTGCCCCAGCTGCTGTCTCCACCAATCTGTAACTGGTGCCCTGCTCACCTCCGTGCTCTCCCCCTGCCTTGCCAGCCTGCCCTGCCCCTTCTGTAGCTGGCCCTGCTCAGGGAACCCCTCTCCTCCGGTCTGCCTGGGGAAGTCCTCGGCAGCTCCAGGTTTGCAGACCCTTCTTCAGGAGGCTGCTGCCGAGCTCTGCCCAGGGCCCCTGCACCTGCGGGGGGAAGAGAAGGCACAGGTCAGGCCTGGTGCTGCTGGCAGGGGAAAGCCCTGCTCCCCTCCCGTATGGGCTGGCGACTGCAGCAGCCGGAGACTTCAGCATGTGGGAGATGGGGGAGATGGGGGACAGGCACTGCAGCACCCAGACCCATGCCCATCCAGCACCTGGACACTCACCTGGCTCTGGGTTGGGCAGGGGCTCTTCTCTAGGTCCAAAAGGTTGCTGGTCCTGAGGCACTGGACTATCTGTGTGTGCTGCATCCTCCAGAGACACATCTGTAAGTTTGGCCTGTGGCTGCTCTGGCCAGGAATCGCCTGGCTCCTGCAGCATCCCAGTGGGCTGCATCCTGTCTGACATCCCCTCCTCCACCTTCACGCTCACCATGACCTGGGGACGAGAAGGAGACGTCACTGGGGAGCTAGGACTGGGAGAGACGGGGGCAGGAGACACCTGCTGGCACACAGAGAAGGGGCGGCAGCACCAATGGTGAAACACTCGCACATGGACCTTCTCGGCCTCAGCCCTAGATGAAAAGCCTGAGCCTGGGTCAGCACCTTACTGCAGGTCCCCACACTGCGCAGCACCTGAACCTGCCCGGGACCTGCCCCAGTGCCCCTGTTGCACAAACGGCTAGTTTCGTGCCCCTGGAGGCTTTTCCAATATACCTCAAGGAGAGAGTCACACACTCAGGTTGGATCCATCTCAGTTTATTTGTTTGCAAACAAGTTCGACAACGGAGCTTAATGCTCAAAGCGAAGTCGACCCCTAGCCACGCCCGAAGATACATTTTTATACCTCTCATGAACAAGATCCCATTGTGGCAATCTGTGACTTGCTACAGTTTTCTGCAAAGTTTATGTGCAAAGCAGGCAGTAACTAATCTGTGTTCCCACAGGAATCAGCCTTATCGTGAACCAAGCATTGTTCGGACTGTTCTCTCCCCCTAACAGGACCCCCCCCTCCTGGCCCTGCAGTGGTGGGGGAGAGAGGAGAAGAAGCAATTTGCAATTCTCAGCTGTGAAGCCTTTTGTGTAGTGAGATTTCAGTTCTCAGCTGTGAAGCCTTTTGTGTATTGAGATGAGACATTTATGCCACAACTCTCCCCTCAAGATGCTTTCTAACTCTAATTTTAATAGGTTTCAGCCAGTGCTTTTTTTTGATAATGCACAAGCATTTCTCGGTTGAAGACTGACTGAATTGTTCGTTTTATGAGGGCTATGAGACAGGGTAAAATACAGGGGAGCAAGCAAAGCATTGATATTAGCAGGCACAAGACGAGAAAAACATGTTTCCTTGTACCTTGACTGTCCCACTCTAAATCCACCTCCGTGTTGGGAAATGCAGATAGATCCGGTAACTTTTGCCACCATAAGTCTCCCTGAACCATTATATCACAAAGAGAAATTTCGATTAAAGCCCCAGTCTGAGACTATACCTGTCCTATTGAGGGGGATAGGCAAGAAAGGGACTCCCTCATCGCTAGAGACGGGAGTAAGCGCACACAAAAGACAACTCTGGTTGGTTAGTGCCCGGGCTGAGTCCTTGAGAAGGGCCACCCATGAATTTCCCGCCCATGTGTTTGCAGGTGGGTCCTTAGGTTTCCAAATAGTAGTAAGTAAGGGGCCACTGACAGTTGTGAGGCTTGAAAACTGATCTTTGAGGATTGTACCCCAAAGTTTTGAGTCTGGCTTTATACACCTTGCCATCTTACCAACACTGAATACCAGTACTAGTATAATTTCTTGACGTAAGCAACATGGGGAAACGGGAAATAGGTGGGCATTAATTATAGCAGACTTAAAGGTTTCATATTTGTCCTTACTAAGGGTTGCACGCGAGTTTTGGGAACACTTACAACAATCAGGCCCTTGGTTTGATGTACCCAGAAGGGATAAAAGCCCCAACAAATAGACTAGGGCCCACATCTTTGCAAGCGTCACTTCAAGTCTCCAGCAGGTTCACTTTTCCATTTGCTGGCTTTTTGTTCCCGGGTGTTATCAGCTTCCGGAGTGACCACACCCTGGGAGTTGGTGTCCTCCTGATGAAAAGG
>NW_005843531.1:37229-39597 GCF_000455745.1 Alligator sinensis
GGAGAGCCTTTAACTTCCCGGGTGTCCCGACTCACGGTACCAGTGCCCGTGACAGACTCCAAAAGCGGTCTGGTGCGCACTTCACAGACACCTTTTCCGGTCTTGTCGTTCGACCCCGAGGTAGTCCAAGGACATCTCCTGGCTGGCTCGCCAAATTGTTGCACAAACGTCTAGTTTCGTGCCCCTGGAGGCTTTTCCAATATACCTCAAGGAGAGAGTCACACACACAGGTTGGATCCATCTCAGTTTATTTGTTTGCAAACAAGTTCGACAACGGAGCTTAATGCTCAAAGCAAAGTCAACCCCTAGCCCCGCCCGAAGATACCTTTTTATACCTCTCATGAACAAGATCTCATTGTGGCAATCTGTGATTTGCTACAGTTTTCTGCAAAGTTTATGTGCAAAGCAGGCAGTAACTAATCTGTGTTCCCACAGGATCAGCCTTATCGTGAACCAAGCATTGTTCGGACTGTTCTCTCCCCCTAACAGGACCCCCCACTCCTGGCCCCGCAGTGGTGGGGGAGAGAGGAGAAGAAACAATTTGCAATTCTCAACTGTGAAGCCTTTTGTGTAGTGAGATTTCAGTTCTTAGCTGTGAAGCCTTTTGTGTAGTGAGATTTCAGTTCTTAGCTGTGAAGCCTTTTGTGTAGTGAGATTTCAGTTCTTAGCTGTGAAGCCTTTTGTGTAGTGAGATTTCAGTTCTTAGCTGTGAAGCCTTTTGTGTAGTGAGATTTCAGTTCTTAGCTGTGAAGCCTTTTGTGTAGTGAGATTTCAGTTCTTAGCTGTGAAGCCTTTTGTGTAGTGAGATTTCAGTTCTTAGCTGTGAAGCCTTTTGTGTAGTGAGATTTCAGTTCTTAGCTGTGAAGCCTTTTGTGTAGTGAGATGAGACATTTATGCCACACCCCCAGCTCCACCGTCGGCTCCTGGCTGCCGCGTTTGGAACTTCAGCCAGCACCAGCTGAGCTCTCGCCTGTGGGGAAGGAGCCAGCGCTGATCGAAGCAGGTGATGGGAGACCTGGGACTGACCCAGCCCCAGGCCGATGCTGCGCCGCTCCTGGCAGCCCTGACATGGGTAATGGGGAGGAAACCACCCCCCCCTTGCATCTCCCAGCAGCCCCCGTGCCTCCATCTGCTCCCTGCCCCCCCCACCAGTGCCCCTCACGCCTGACCCCCCCACACCCTGTTCGGCTAAGAACAGGCCGCGCCACGGTGCCCACGTCAAAATGGCAGGTGGTGGCTGGCACCAACCCCACATCAATAAGTGATAGTTTCCCTCTGTTCAGCACTGAGGAGGCCACATCTGGTGTCCTGTGTTGAGTCTGTCCCTCCTCTACAGAAAGGTTTCATAGTTTCATAGTAGCTAGGGTCAGAAGGGACCTGAGCAGATCATCAAGTCTGACTCCCTGCCACGGGCAGGAAAGGATGCTGGGGTCAAACAACCCTGGCAAGGTGATTATCTAGCCTCCTTTTGAAGACCTCCAGGGTAGGAGCCAGCACCACTTCCCTTGGAAGTAGGTTCCAGATCCTAGCCGCCCTGACTGTGAAGTAGTGCCTTCGGATGTCTGGTCTGAATCTACTCTCCCTCAACTTGTGGCCGTTATTCCTCGTTACTCCCGGTAGTGCTCGGGGGAACAGGGACTCTCCCATTGCCTGCTGGTCCGCCTTGGTCCGTTTATAGATGGCCACCAGGTCCCCCCTCAGCCTTCTCTTGTGGAGGCTAAACAGGTTCAGGTCCCCTAGCCTCTCATAGTTTCATAGTAGCTAGGGTCAGGAGGGACCTGAACAGATCATCTAGCCTGACCCCCTGCCACAGGCAGGAATGAATGCTGGGTTCACAAGACCCCAGACAGGTGATCGTCCAACCTCCTCTTGAATTTGCCCAAGGTAGGGGCGAGGACCACTTCCCTGGGAAGTTGGTTCCAGATTTTGGCCACCCTAACTGTAATATTGCCTCCTGATCTCCAACCTAAACCTGTTCTCCATCAGCTTATGAACATTGTTCCTCGTCACCCCAGGTGGTGCTGGGAGAAAGGGCTCTATCTATTTGCTGTTGATCTTCCCTGATAAGTTTGTAGGCTGTTATTTCTTGTTACTCACGGTAGTGCTCAGGGGAACAGGGACTCTCCCATTGCCTGCTGGTCCCCCTTCGTCAGTTTATAGACAGCCACCAGGTCCCCCCTCAGCCGCCTCTTGCTGAGGCTGAACAGGTTCAGGTCCTTCAGTCTCTCCTCGTAGGGCCTGTCCTGCTGCCCTCTTGCCAAGCGGGTGGCCCTCCTCTGAACCCTCTCCAGGCTGGCCACATCCCTTTTGAAGTGTGGTGCCCAGTACTGGATGCAGTACTCCAACTGCGGCCTGACCAAAGTCGCAT
>NW_005843531.1:40219-43411 GCF_000455745.1 Alligator sinensis
TCCCTGTTCAAGAAAACAGAGGCAAAGAAACTGTTAAAAATATCAGCTTTCTCGTCTGGCGTAGCCACAAGATTACCGTTTGCATCTTGCAGGGGCCCTACATTGCCTGATGCCCTCTTCTTGCTCCCAATGTACTTGAAAAAGGACTTTTTGTTGTCCTTAATCCTGGACGCTAGCCTGAGCTCCATCTCTGCCTTGGCCTTCCTAATAGCCCTCCTACACTCCTGGGCCGAGGAGGAGTACTCTTCCTTGGTGATAGCTCCTCCCTTCCACTGGTTGTACGCTCCCTTTGTAGTCCTCAGGCATTGCTGAATGCCCTTGCTGAGCCAAGGGGGTTGCTGAGCACTCTTACCCCCCTTGCTTCTCTCAGGGACTGTTATCCTTTGGGCCTGGAGGATTGCCCCCTTAAGGTACGACCATTCCTCATGGACTCCCATCTCCTCTACCTTCTGGGCCCTCAGTGCCTCCCCCACTAGTCTCCTAAGCTCATTGAAGTTGGCCCTTCTGAAGTCAAGGGCTTTAGTTTTGGTGTGAGCCCTAGACGCCCTGCGTTGGATAGTGAAATCCAGCAGGTGATGATCGCTATTGCCCAGGTGGTCAAGGACCTGCAGTCCCCTCACCGGGTCATCCCCCGTGGCCAGGACCAGGTCCAGCAAGGTGTTACCCCTAGTGGGGCTGTGCACTTCCTGGATAAGGTGAAGGTCCTGTAATACAGCCAGAAACCTACACGAGCGGTCAGACCTGGCTGTCTGCTCCTCCCAGCAAATGTCTGGGTAGTTTAGGTCACCCATGACAATAACATCCCTTGACCTAACCGCCTCCATAAGCTGACTGGAGAGGTCCTGGTCTAGCTCTCCCCCCTGGTTGGGTGGTCTGTAGTAGACACCCACCGTAAGGTCTCTTTCGCCACGACCCCCTTGTAGTTTGACCCATAGTGTCTCTGCCTGACCCTCCTCTAACCCGAAGCTAATCCTTGATGATGTGAGGTGCTCTTTGACATAGAGTGCAACCCCCCACCTTTCCTCTCTGTCCCGTCTCTCCTATATAAGGTGTATTCCTGAATGCCTGCCACCCAGTTGTAGGTAGGGTCCCACCAGGTTTCTGTGAGCCCTACTAAGTCTGGGTTCTTACTCGCAATCAGGAGGCATAGTTCCTCCTGCCTACACAACATACTACTACTGTCTTCGTAGGGCCTGCCCTGCTGCCCCCAGATCATGCGAGTGGCCCTCCTCTGGACCCTCTCCATGCTGTCCACATCCCTCCTGAAGTGCGGCGCCCAGAACTGGATGCAGTACTCCAACTGCGGCCTAATGTCACATAGAGGGGGAGAATCACCTCCTTGGACCTGCTCGTGATGAGTCTGTGGATGCATGACAAGGTGCTGTTAGTTTTCCTGACTGCATCTGCGCATTGTCGGCCCATGTTCATCTTGGCATCAATAATGACTCCAAGACCCTGTTCTGCCGCTGTGCTGACGAGAAGGCAGTTCCCCAGCCCGTAGGTCTGCTGCTGGTTCTTCCTCCCCAGGTGCAGCACCTTGCACTTGTCAGTATTGAAACCCATCCTGTTCTCATCCACCCACCCTTGTAACTTGTCCAGATCTAATTGCAACCTGTCCCTCTCCTCCAGCGTGCCCACTTCTCCCCACATCTTAAGTGTCATCCACGAATTTGAACAAGGTGTTTTTCACCCTCTCGTCCAAGTCGCTGATGAAGATGTTGAACAGTGCAGGCCCGAGGACCGAGTCTTGGGGGACACCACTACCCACATCCCTCCAAGTCAAAAATGACCATCCACCACCACTCTCTGGGCGCAGCCCTCTAGCCAGTTAGTGACCCATCTGACTGTGTAGGCATCAACACCATTAATTTTTTAATGAGAATGGGGTGACAGTGTTGAAGGCCTTCCTAAGTCCAGAAAGACTACGTCCACTGCGACACCTGCGTCCAAGGATCTTGAGACCTGGTCATAGAAAGCCACCGGGTTGGTCTGACACGACCTGCCTCTAATGAACCCCTGTTGGTTGCCCCTAAGCATAACCTCCCCTGCTGGCCCCTCACAGATGTGCACGTAGATAATTTTCTCAAAGAGCTTCCCCAGGACCCCGGTAAGACTGACTGGCCTATAGTCAGTCAGTCCTTCCTCCCTTTTTTTGAAAATGGGGACCACATTGGCCCTTTTCCAGTCCTCTGGCACCACACCAGAGCACCACGACTGCTCGTAAAGCTGTGCCAGGGGTCCCGCAATGACCTCTGCTAATTCTCTCAGCACTCTGGGGTGGAGATCATCAGGACCTGCTGTTTTAACATGTCTAGTCCCTCCAGAAGTTCCTTGACTAGGTCCTCTCTGACCCTGGGCTGGGCTGTGCCTCCCCTGGGACCGTCGGGGATCCTGGTGGGGGGGATGACCTGGTCCCTGCTCAGAAAAATTTTGTCCACAAAATGTTCTGGACAAACTAGAGAGTCTCCAGCGGATTAATTTAGGACAGGGCTCAGTGATGTTTTTGGCTGGAGTGCTGAAAAAACCCACTGCGGACCAAGATGCTGCAGTGTCGGCATAAATCCAGGCCGGAGGGGAGTACAGGGCAAGACACCCTGCATATTAATATAATTAACAATGATAAATGTTGCCGTTTTATGCTAAATAGCAGGTTTTCTAAAAATTTAAAACTATTTACTACTATTTACTACTGTTTATTGAAATTTATTTATTGGTGACAGTAAATAAAACTAAACAAGAACAAAGGTATTATTCATATAATATGCATATGTTGTAATGAGAGACAGAGAAAGAGAAAAGAGAGAAAGAAGAGAAAAAAAGTGAAAGAGAAAAAAGAGGAAGGGGGAGAAGAGAAAAGGAAGAAAGGAAAAGAGAGAAATAAAGGAAAGAAAGAAGTTGTGTCCCTCACTGCCAATGTCTCCCACCACTGCTGGCTATGGCTCAGGTCCACTAGTTCAAGGCACTGTCCCACAGAGGAAGGCAGTGACACCCCAGCAGCAACCTCCAGGGCCAGGGCACTCAGGCCGACGGACAACCCATCCCATGCAGGCAGGTGCAGCACAAGGGCACTAGGGCCAGGTGCTCAGGGCAGGGGCCAGGCCGTGTGGTGAGAGGAGCCACGGTTAGGTGGCAGCCAAAGGAGAGCGGGACCAGACGGGAAGTGGGGCTGCCCCAGGAGTCTGCAGACCCAGG
>NW_005843531.1:43442-60395 GCF_000455745.1 Alligator sinensis
GAATGCCCAGTGGTACCCAAGGTGGGACTCAGCTCGGTCCACCCGTGCAGCTCCATGGAGATGGGCCACAGTCACCCTGCCCACCAGGAGATGCTGCCTGGCCTGGGCAGGACTCTGGGCTTGGGGAACTCCTGGCTCACCATCCCTCTGCACTGGACATGGCACAAGCAGGGCAGAGCCACCCCTGGTGCAAGGGCCTAGCCGCAGGAAACCCCCAGGGGTCTGGGAACAGCCGGCACAGGTGGAGCTTGGGGCCAAGCTGACAAGGAGCCTGCAGTGCAGCGGCCCTGCACAGTGCCTGCCCAGGCCCTGGCCCCTGGCAGGGAGCAGTGGGTGGGTAAGGTCAGACCCAAGGCAGCCACAGCAGCTGCTCCTGGGGCCCTGGGGATTTCCTGCAGCTGGGCCCTTTCACTGGGGGCGGTTCTGTCCTGCTCATGCTGTGCCCTATGTGCAGGAAGGCCAAGCTCAGAGCTGGAAGCCCCCTGCGCCTGTTGTCCAACTCCAGCCAAGCGGCTTGCCATCATGAGCAGGGCTGTGCAGGCCAGGCCAGGTCCCACCTCGGGTGCCACTGGGCACCCCTGCCTGCCTGCTGGGACCCAAACACGTGGAGCACTGGGGCAGCCCCACTTCCCACCAAGTCCCCACCTTACCAAGGGCTGGGCCGGGCTGGGCCAGGCCAGCCTGACCACAACTCCTCTCCCGGAGCCACACGGACCCTGCCCTGAGTGGCCAACCCTGGCACCCCAGTGCTTCCCCCGCCTGGGTGGGATGAGGCATTGATCTGCCTGAGCCCCAGGCCCAGGACTTGCCCCCCCTGCTGGGAGCATCCAGCACAGCAGCTTCGGACCAGTTCATCACGTTGTATGTGCTCAGCCCTTTCTTCCAGCCATGGATTATGTAGCTGAGAAGTGGTCAACAAGGAAGCCCCACCCCAGCTCCTTGGGGACAGCCAATCTGAGTGCCCCACGAGGCCCCTTCCCACTCGAGGCCAGCCAATGGGCTCAGTGGGCAGCACCCCTTGGGGCTCTACCTCTTTCCAGTCTGCTCCTGTCCCACTGCCTAAGACAGATAAGCCCAATGAGCGGATGGGGCAGGAGGGCTGCACCAGTCAATGAGATTCCCTGTGGTGGCAGAATCAATCTGGCTACAGGAATGGCCCCAGCCTTTGCCTGTGGGGCTGCGGGGAAGCCGTGGCTCTGCAGCCGGGTAGTGCCTGGCCTGGGACTCAGTCCCTACCCATGGCTCGCTCCCCGCCAGTGGCCTGGGACCTGCACAGTGCTCAGAGAACGATGAAGACAAAAGCGGCTGGGGCCATTCCTGCCAGAGGTCACTAAACTAGGTATGACCTATTGGCTAACCATTTACCCAATTATATTGAAAGAGGTTAAGAGGACAATCTTAAATGATATCCGTAACTGCACCTGAACCTGCTACAGAGTAAGTGAGGGGGGGCACAGCAAAGAGAGATTCAAAAGGTCAGCTCTATTCAGTCCAGAAGAGATGCTTGAAGGGCGGGGATGCGAGAAGGGTTTACAAAATACAGTGGCAAATGGCAAGGAAAGCCCACAGGGATTTATTGTTTACTGTCTCCCCAGACAAGAACGAGGGGTTGCAACAGGAAATGAGCAGCTCGTCGGCTGAAAGCTAATGAATGGAAATGTTTTTACACCAAGTATGGAACTAAAGTGTGGAATTATTGACCACTAGATGCAGTGGAAGCTAGGATTTAGCCAGATATCCACACTCAGAGCACTGATGTGGCTTCTCCCCTGCATGAATGCGCTGGTGCTGGACCAGGCTGGAGAAGCAGGTGAAGCTCAGCCCACACTCAGATTATTGATGTGGTTAATCACCTGTGTGCATGTGTTGGTGCCTGGCCCAGTGGGAGGATTGGGTGAATCTCTGGCTACACTCAGATCATTGTTGTGACTTCTCCCCTCTGTGGATGCGTTGGTGTTTGGCCAGGTAGGAGGACAGGGTGAAGCTCTTTCCACATTCAGAGCACTGATATGGCTTCTCCTCTGTGTGGATGCGTTGGTGTCTAGCCAGATTGGTGGATTTTGCAAAGGACTTCCAACACACAGAGCAACAATGTGGCTTCTCCCCTGTGTGGATGCGCTGGTGTTCAGTCAGGCTAGAGGATCCATGGAATCTCTTCCTGCACTCAGAGCACTGATGTGGCTTCTCTCCTGTGTGAATGCGCCAGTCATAAGCCAGGCCAAAGGAGTGGGTGAATCCCTTCCCACACTCAGAACATTGACATGGCCTCTCCCCTGTGTGAACGCGCTGGTGATAAGCCAGGCCGGAGAAGTAGGTGAAGCTCTTGCCACACTCAGAGCACTGATGTGGCTTCTCTCCTTTGTGGATGCGCAGGTGCTTAGTCAGGTTGGAGGATTCGCTGAACTTCTTGCCACACTCTGAGCACTGATATGGCTTCTCCCCTGTGTGGACGCGCTGGTGTTTAGTCAGACCGGAGGATTCGCTGAACTTCTTGCCACACTCAGAGCACTGATATGGCTTCTCCTCTGTGTGGATGCGCTGATGTTCGATCAGGCTGGAGGATCCACGGAATCTCTTCCCACACTCGGAGCACTGATGTGGCTTCTCCCCTGTGTGGATGCGCTGGTGATAAGCCAGGCCGGAGGACTGAGTGAAGCTCTTCCCACACTCAGAGCACTGATGTGGCTTCTCCCCTTTGTGGATGCGCTGGTGCTGGGCCAGGTTGGCGGATTGGGTGAAGCTCTTCCCACACTCAGAGCACTGATATGGCTTCTCCCCTGTGTGGACACGCTGGTGTTCGATCAGGTTGGAGGATCCACGGAATCTCTTTCCACACTTGGAGCACTGATGTGGCTTCTCCCCTGTGTGAACGCGCTGGTGATAGGCCAGGCTGGAGGAGTGGGTGAAGCTCTTCCCACACTCAGGGCACTGATTTGGCTTCTTCCCTGGATGGAGGCACTGGTGCTGAGCCAGGGATAAGGAATGGGTGAAGGTCTTACCACACGTGACACAGCAATAGTGACGCTTCGCCCTGTGCGTAGGTTGGTGTTTGCCTTGGTCTGAGGGGCATGCAGAGCTCTTCCCACTTCTGGTGAAGTAGTGGGGGTGCTCTCCACAATGGATTTTGTGGTGAGTAGCCAGGGTCGAGAGGCAGGTGAAGCCCTTCCCGCACTTGGCGCATAAGTGAAGCTTCTCCCCAGCGTGGCTTCTCTCTTGCAGAGTCAAGAGTGAGGGGTAGGTAAAGCTTTTCTGGTACTCAGGGAAGGGGGGTGCTTTGCCCCTGGGCTTGGCAGGGAGCTCCAGCTTCCCTCTGAAGCCCTCCCCACTGGCTTGGCTCAGATGCAGGGTCTCTCTCCAGTGCAACTTTCCCTCATGGCTCTTCAGTGCCACAAATCCTTCCCTGCACCCAGAGCTCTCTCTACCTTCTCTCCTCTCACACCTCAGGGGAGATGGCGCCTGCTTCCCTGCTGTCTTCTCCCTCTGTTGCTGGGGTCTCCCCTGGCTCTGGGGCCATTGGTCTTCCTCAGGTCTCAGGGACTCCTTGTTGCCAAAAATCCCTGGGGAAGTCTGGGCTGGCTCCAAGTTTGCTGGCCCTGCCTCAGGACTCTGCTCCTCCACTCTGCTCAGCAGCCAGGTGCCTCCTGCATGGGGAAGAGAAACTCCAGGTTAGTCCCTGTCCTGCTGGCACAGGCCAAACGCTGCTGTTCCCTCCGCTGCCATGGGCCTGTGAGCTTGACTGGGCCTTGGCACTTGCATTTCCATAAGAGAACAAGGTCTTCCTGCCAAACCCCAAGTGCTGGGGGTGAGGAGGGGCACGTCCCTCTGCTGGACTAATGTTCCTTACTTGGTGGAGTTCAGTGCCAGACTCGCAAGGTTTCTGGCCCTGCTGGGAGAAAACCATATGGGACACATGTTAGGAGAGGAGTTGAACGGCTTCCTGCTTTAAAGGCCCCAAGACCAGAGGCAAAAAATCAGCATAAAGGAAGGAGGTGGCTCTTGGAGGACTGCTCTGGTGCACAGCACTGGCAGGTCCATGGGGAGATGATACCAACATGCTCCAGAAGCCAAAGCAAGTTCCTCCACACGGAACACAGCGTATTGGGACGCTAGTGATCAGGGACCATTCCCCAGTCATGACAACATGCTGCATTTCACTCAGATGTCCTCATATCCTCCACACCCTTCTCCCAGAGGCAGGACCTGCCACAGGCTGCCCCTCCTTCCCCTGCCCACATTTCCCCCAGAAAAGGCACTCTACTGGTCCTGGGCCACAGGCTCCTTCCAAAGGGCAGGGGCCTTGCTGCACAGCAGTACATGGGAGTGAGGCCTTGAGTGCAACCAAGTCCTGAGGCCAAGGGTTTGCAACAATGCCTGGACCATGGAACCCAGGGATGCAGAACTCTGGAAATAGGCTGAAAAGCAAAACATGCCAAGCTGGGCTCAGCGGGTAGCAGCAGCAGCTCCTTGCAGACTCCAATGGGCACAGGAGGCCACCAAGGACAGGGCCTGGGGACATTTGGAGCCAGCTGTCTGGGGGTGGGGGGCACCCTATCGGGAAGGTGCTTCTTCTCCCCCAGGAGCACCAGCTGCTTTTAGAGAATGATGGAGAAAGCACAGGCTCCAAGGCTGATACAAGATAGTCTCCTCACAGTTTCCCCCAGCATCTGGGCTGGCCTCTACCGGAGGCATTTCCTCTTAGCCCCTCCCCACAATCAAATTTGGGGACCAGCCATTGGGTCCTGTGGGTTCTGAGGTGCCCTACCAGGGCCAAAGGCTGAGTGAACTCTTCCAACACTCCAGCAGGACGAGGCTGCTTGCCCGAAGGCAGCCACTGGCAGGAGGTAAGCAGGTAGGCATCCCCAAGCCCTCCCTGCACTGCTGGCAGAATTATGGATGCTCCTGGGTATGGATGCGCTGGTGTTTGACCAGGGTACAGGAGTCATAGAAGCTAATCTCACACCCAGAGGACTGATCTGGCTTCTCTTCTGTGTGGATGCAGTGGTGATTGGCTAGGCTGGTGGATCGGGTGAAGCTCTTCCCACACTCAGAGCATTGATAGCGCTTCTCCCCTGTGTGGATGTGCTGGTGCTGCGCCAGGCTGGAGGAGTGGGTGAAGCTCTTCTCACACACAAGGCACTGATGTGGCTTCTCCCCTGTGTGGATGCGGTAGTGAATGGCAAGATAGGAGGAACTGGTGAAGCTCTTCCCACATTCAGAGCACTGATACGGCTTCTCCCCTGTGTGCAAATGCTGGTGTCTGGTCAGGTTGGAGGAGTGGGTAAAGCCCTTCTCACACTCAAGGCACCAATGTGGCAGAACCCAGGCTGAGGGGCATCTGAAGCTATTCCCGGACTCAGGGCAGGGGTGGGCTCTGTCCCTGTGCGCGGCAGGGAGCTCCCGCTTCCCTCTGAGGCCCTCCCCACTGGGTTGGCTCAAATGCAGGGTCTCTGTACAGTGGATCTTTCCCTTGTGGCTCTTCAGCTCCACAAATCCTTTCCTGTGCCCACAGCTGTCTCTGGCTTCTGTCCTTTCTCCACTCTCATGCCCAATGGGTGATGGCACCTCCTTCACTGCTACATTCTCCCTCTGCTTTTGGGGCCACCCTCGGCTCTGTGGCCACTGGTACTCCTCATGTCTCAGGGACTCCATCTCACCCAAACTCCCAGATGAAGTCCGGGCTGGCTCCATGTTTCCAGGCCCTTCTTCACAACTCTGTTCCTCTGCTCTGCTCAGCAGCCAGGCGCCTTCTGCATAGGGAAGAGAAACTCCAGGTTAGTCCCTGCCATGCTGGCACAGGCCAAATGCTTCTATTCCCTCTGCTGCGATGGACCTGCAAGCGCGACTGGACCACGGCACTTGTGTTTCCATTAAAAGAACAATCTCTTCCTGCCAAACCCCAAGTGCTGGGGGTGAGGAGGGGCACATCCCTGAGCCAGGCTATTGTTCCCTGCTCGGTGGAGGTCAGAGCCAGAGTGTCAGGGTTTCTGGCCCAGCTGTCAGCCCCATCCCCTCAGACCCTGCTAGTGAAAACCCACATGGGACATGTGTGTTAGGAGAGAACCTGAATGGCCTCCTGTTTTAATGGGCCCAGGAGACCAGAGGCAGAATCAGTGTAAAGGAAGAAGGAGGCCCTCTGAGGGCTGCTCTGACACACAGCACTGGCAGGTCCAGGGGCAGATGATGCTGAGCCCTTCACCTAGCTGAGTCAACATGCTCCAGAAGCCAAAGTGCACTGGTGAGACACATCTCCTGTGCTCACCTGTGATCTCTGGCAGTCCTCAAAGCAGCATCTGGTACCATGTTGGACAGCCTTGAGCTGGATTTCTGAGGCTCACCAGCAGTCAGGGGTGTGTGGAGCCAGGCAGAACCCCACTCTCTCATCCTACAATAATGACTACAAGGAGCTTCGATCCACTGTGCTGGAAGGGCAGTGCAGGGCAGGTCTGCAGGCTCCAGACCCCCTGTCACTCTGAGCAAGGAGCATTTCTGAGAGGGGAGTCGGGGGAGTGGACAGCTACAACTCACCTAGCAACAGGTCCTGCAATCTGGAGATGTCCTCACGGTCCCCATCATCACAGACCCAGAGCTCCTCCTGTCCTTGCTGGATGTGGCAGATTAAGTCGGGTGTCGGACCTCGATATCCTGTTTGGAGCAGTGGTTAAAAAACGTCCATGAGTGGTACTGGATGCCACATAACCAACTGGGATCTGGGGAATGGAACCAATGACCTCAGGGATTCTACTGGGGCCTTGAAGGACAAGGGATGGTGGACGTTTAGCATGAAAGAGAAGGCACTGCAGGGAGAAGCCTTCTATAGGTGATGGCCTTTGACACCCAGGTGGTGACAGTGGAGGCGTGTTGTAGGAAACAAAGTACAGACCACTCTGAGGTATAAGATGGGTGTGAGACCGACAGAGTTCCCAGGGACAGGGGTGGACATGCAGTGACCTGCGATGTGGTAGAGAGCAGAAAGACGAAGCTTTCACTATTTACAAGGCACCAAAACGAAGAGACACTAGACACACTGGTGGCTGGATAACATCTGTCTTATCAGTGTCATTCCAGGCAAAGGAATGGGAGTGAGTTTCTTCTCTGGAAAAGTTTCACACAAGGCCTGGCAGCAGGGAACAGAATTCAGGACAGATGGCGGACCATGATGCTTCTCTCTGGGAGAGAGGGGCACTTCCCAATAGGGAGGAGGAAGGGAAGATTTTATAACAGCTGTTGTGACAACAAAAGCAATCATCCCATCCAGTGGGAAGATTGAACCAGAAGGGTGTGCACACAGGTGGGTAAATTCTGAAGGGTTGGAAAAAAGGTGCATGTGCACCCCCTAGCCTAGTGGTGCACCCCCTACACATCAGTCATTCCAGGCAAAGGAATGGGAGTGAGTTTCTTCTTTGGGAAGGTTTAAAGCTGGGCCTGGCAGCAGGGAACAGAATCCAGGACAAATGGCCAACCATGACACTTCTCTCTGGGAAAGAGGGCCATTTCCCAACAGGGCGGAGAAAGGGAAGATGTTATAAGAACTGCCGTGGCACCGAAAGCAATCATCCAATCCAGCTGGAGAATCAAACAAGAAAGCACACAGACATTTGGCAAATCCTGCAAAGTTGAAAACTAAGGTCTCGGGAGTCCAGGACAAACCTTTTATATCATGTTATGGCAAGGCACTGTTTGTGCCTGACACTTCAAAGGCTTGAAAACAGCAGCCATGCCTGATTAGGGCAGCCATTTTAGATTCATGGCTGCCCATATAAACAGGGCATTTTGCTGCTGGAAGGTCAGGCAACAACACTGCCTGGCTGCAGGGCTGTTGGTATCATCTGGAGGTCAGGGAGGAGCTGTAGGGGATGGTCAGGAGGCTCCTAGTCCTGGGCATGACCTAAAACTGCACCCTGCCTGGAGTGGGTGGCCTGATGGGGCTCAGTGGCGTGGGAACCCCCAGGAAATGCCAGGCCAGTTACCACCCCAGTGAAAGGCGGGTTGGGGCAACTTAACCCTAGCCCTCACAACTGGGTGGGTGACCCCCTTGTAGGGTCTGGAAGGTGGACCCCAGCAAGAGAGTGGGGCCATAGACTAAAACCTGTCCTGACATCCCCCAACTGGTCCATGCTGGGGCCAGGATCGGAAGGGTGGAAGGGCCGGGGGCCCACCGCAAGGGACACCCCAGAGCTGAGGGCCTGGGGTTCCGATTGGCCTGGAGGTGGGCCAGGGCTAGTGAGCTGAAGGTCCCGGGGGGACCACACCTCTAAGGGGGAAGCAGCTCAGAGAGCTATGCAGCCTGGAATGAAGGTGGAATAGGCCGCCTGAATGGAGGGATCCAGGTGGGGTTCAAAGAGCAGGATTCTGGGGCCTAGCATGCGGCTGGTGATATTGATAACATCTGGATGCCATCTGCGAGGCTTGGGCTGCAGTGTAGGGGAGGAATGGAGCTGCAGATAGCGCTCCCTGGCATTGGGGCAAGAAATGGACAGCCTCTCACTTAATTAACATCAATTAATTAATTAACAACAAGGCATGGCAGGAGAGAAGGTGGGCGGTTAGCTCAGAAACAGGTGGGCGGGCCACGGGGAAATCGGCCCAGAGAAGGCCTCCTGTTACACACATGAAACCCATAATATAGGTATGGTCAACAGGTCTTTGCTGAGCAGCAAAAAGCCTTTGAGTCCTTCCCTAAGGAAGTCCTTCTGGGAAATTGGAGTGAAAAGAAAGCACTAGAAAAGCAAAGTGACCTCGTAGAAGGTAAGTTCCTCTGCCCTGCCCACTGACCTGGGAGCAGGTTGCTAGAGATGCAGTCAAGGAAATGCAAATCCTTAGCAGCAGAGGCTGATAAGACTTCCATTACTTTGTGTTGGGTCATAACCAAAGGAGGAGGAAAGGGATCTAGATGGCCCTGACTGAGCATGCTTGTTGTGTTAAACATGTGGGACATGATTTGCTAGATGGGATAAAGGAAATCAGAACCATTCCCCGAGGAACAGATGCCAGTTAATTTCTCTGCCCAGTGAACTAGAAGTGAGAAGACTGAGCTGAGGAGGAAAATGGAGATTCCCCTCGCAAGACACAGCTGGGTATGGGAGTATCGGGGGGTGACTAGAACTCAGGTGAATGTGGCCAGATGAAATAGAGCAGGAGATGTCAGTATGAAGTACAAGAGGCCTGATCACACACGGAGCTGTGGGGAGGACATAGATTTCAATCCCTAGGGAAAACTTTGCAAGGACAAGAGTACAGAGAAGCAGGGAGAAGACATTAAGCATCAGCACACACATGGGTACAGGGAGGAGAAAACAGCTTTACCCAGGAAAACAAGGGCTCGGCAGTTGCTCAGCATCTGGTCCCGGTAAAGCCCCTTCTGTGCATCCTCCAGCAGCTCCCACTCCTCCCGTGTGAAGTACACAGCCACGTCCTCAAAGGCCTCCCGGAGCTGCAGGCACAAATGTTACCCCATCAGTATATCCTGTTCCAGCTGTCTTCTGCCTGCTCTGCCCCTCTCCAGGTTCCATCTATGTGACAGCTCTCTACAGGCTGGGCCATGACACACAGGGTGCAAAATCACCCTTTTTTACTGACATGGGATGTGAGTGTAGCTGTGGACGTAGGGGTGTATGTGTCTGCCCTGGCTTGGCTCATCACGTTGTATGTGCTCAGCCCTTTGAGGCAGCACCTTTAGAGCCAGGGTCCCTGGCTCCACCACTGTGGCCAAGCCTTCTCGTGCCAGCACCCCTGGCTATTGGCACTAGGGAGCGAGCTCCAGTGAATGCTGGCTTGGTGCGGTTGCAGCCCCCATCACCAGAGGATCGTCAATCCTCAGTTCTCTCTGCTCCCCAAACCCTAGAGAGCAGCCCCAGCTGGAGCTGGTGTCCTGTTCACCTCCATGCTCTCCCCCTGCCTTGCCGGCCTGCCCTGCCCCTTCCGCAGCTGGCCCCGCTCAGGGTTCAGGCAGTCCCTCTCCCACGGCCTTCTTGGGGAAGTCTTCGGCAGCTCCAGGTTTACAGGCCCTTCTTTAGGAGGCTGCTGATGAGCTCTGCTCTGGGTCCCTGCACCTGTAGGGGAAAGAGAAGGCACAGGTCAGGCCTGGTGCTGCTGGCAGGGGAAAGCCCTGCTCCTCTCCTGTACGGGCCAATGACTGCAGCAGCCAGAGCCTTCAATGTGTGGGAGAGGGGGGAGATGGATTACAACAATGGATGGAGCCAATTGGGAAACTGCCTGCACCCAGAGATGTCAGCACATTGAGGGCATTTTGGGGACTGACAAGATTTTCTTATCAATATATAGAAGAATATGCTGAGAAAGCAGAGCCCCTGTACAAGTTGCTTAAGAAAGAGGTACCATGGAAATGAAATGTGTCACAACCCAAGGGTGTGATTTTGTTTGTGCACGCTTCGGCGCTGCTAAATTATTTCCCGCCACTAGGAGCTTTCTTTGCAGGGTGCATTTCTTAGTTGCAAAGAGAAATGCACGGTGCAAAGGAGTTCCCGCCATTCACGTGCAAACCACAACCATCTGGAGGAGGAGAACTTCACGTCTCGTGAAGATCTCTAAGCGCTGCGGAGCCTATCGAACCCAGCGCAGACTATAGGGGCCTGATCAACCTCTGGCCTCTCCCCGTCGCCGAGCGCAATCCTTCGACGAACCCCTTCCCTGCGCGCAAGTTCCACGGAGCCTAGCAAACTTCGTGTGAGTGTATCCAGAGCTCTTTTCCGAGTTGTTTTCTTCGGTTGACATGACGGGCTCGTGTGTTTAGAGCCTTCAACCGGATTGGGCTAAAGGTTCGCGTGGAAGGAACTCTTGTCTGCCTCTCTTCTTTTCTGTCTGTAACCGCAACTCAAGCACGTTTTCCTGCCTGCACCGCGATCATCTTCGGTGTAAGTAAAATAATCTTTAATCAACCGCTAAGCGTCCGTGCCTAATTCTAGCCCGCCGGCCTGCATTCCCTGACCCGCGTGCCAGGGCTGGTGGCCACAGCCCGCTGCGTGCCCCCGAGAACCTCAGACCGCTCCCGGCCCGCACAAAATGAAGAGCAGGCTCAAGCTGTGAAAGCTGAAAGAAGCTCTAGCGCAAGCCCCAGCATTGGCATAACCCCATCAAGAATTATCTTTTGTGTTACAGTTAGCTACCATAGAAACAGGAATATGAGGAGTCCTTTTACAGGATCGTGGAACAGGATTAAGGCCAGTGGTATCCCGGACCCTAAATAACACTGAGCAACAGTTTACTCCATAAGAAAAAGAAGTTCTTGCTTTAGTTTGGGCTTTGCAGCACTGGGAATATTTGACAGGAATGGCTCCAGTGGTCTTGAAGACCACACATAGCCCGGTAAAATATGTCTTGACAGGAAATGCGAATGAAAGAAGGGTTTCAAACCCATGACAGGCTAAGTGGACGTTAGCCTTATTTAACAGAGAAGTGTCCGCTGAAAAAGTTGCACAGTCGGAACCTGTTCCCTATGCCCTTGTAATAGAAGGGGCTGAGCATAAATACCCTCTGCCCCTTGTTGAAAAGCCTCAAGAGCCCTTTTGAAGTAACTACCTATCATCAGGTAAAAGGGAAAATGGAAGTCTGGTTTGTAGATGGGTCTAGCTATTATGAAAAAAGTGTGCCAAAGACAGGCTCTGCAATAGTAAATGTAGAAACTGATCAAGAAATACGGGGAAGTTGCGAACTACGTTCCTCACAGGCTCCTGACATAGGCGCTATCGCAGCAGCCTTGGAAGGGACTCCTTGTGATAAAGAGATGGCTATATTCTCAGATTCAGAGGTAAAAACACTAGTAGACTGAATGAGTGTGGAAAAAGCGAAACATGCAGACATCTGATGGAAAACCAACAGCGCACGTGGAAAACTGGAGTGTGTGTGGAAATTAGCAGAAAACAGGAATTTCAAGGTCAAAACTGGAAGAGTTAAGGCCCATAAAAAGGGGACTGAAGAGGCTAAGTGGAATGAGAAAGCGGAGTTGGCCGCAAAAGCAAGAGCAATAGAGGGTCCCCTATGAAAAGGGTAACTCCAATAGCAGCAGCATGAAGTAAAGTTTTGAGCTTAGACTTGGTGGAATTGCAAAAGGTAGACAAGTAGTTACAAGAGCTTGTGAATAAACAGGAGGTTTGGGGATGGAAGATTGGAAAAATGAGTCTGGATTAATTTTAGCTAAAAGAGCAGAGACAGATGAAGCCCCTGTATGGGTAGTGCCTACTCAGATTAGAACTGAAATTATTACACTAGCTCATGATAATGGACATTTAGGAGTAGAAAAGACACTAAAGCAATTGTAGGCAGCCAGATGGTGGCCAAAAATGAGTGATGTCGAGCAATATGTGTACAACTGTTTTCCCTGTGCCACTAATAATCCAGATGCTAAAGTAATCAAGGAGCTGCTGGGACAGAGGATAGACAGCCCCCAGAGTCAGTTGCAGATTGATTACATCAAACTGCCTAGAAGTGCAAGGGGTAATAAGTACTGTTTGATAATTATAGATGCATTCACCAAGTGGGTAGAACCCATTCCCACTCAGAAAAACGATGTGTTAACTACTGCAAAAGTGCTAGCAGAACAGGTGTTTTCACACTGCGAATTACCCAAAGAATCAACTCTGATCAAGGACCCCACTTTGTGGAAGAGGTAACCAAGGGACTATGTCAAGCTCTAGGAATCAAACAATGCTTACGTATTACAGGGCATCCACAGAGCTCAGGTTTAGTGGAAAGGACAAATAGAATCCTAAAGTTAGCTCTGAAAAAGGTAACTCCAACAAGGAAAGAATTGGATGAAAAATTACCTTTGGTTTTAACAGCACTCCGAGGATCAACAGCATCACATGGTTATACTCCTCATGAGGCCATGACAGGCAGGAAAATGAGACTGCCTGAACAATGGAGGCTAGGAGGGGAGCCTCCTGATGAGCTTCGGCCTCAAGTGAACATAGATAAATGGATGCAGAAGCTAATGCAGACCATCTCCGAAACCCATCAGCAGACTGCAATAGCACTTAAGCTTAACCATCAGAAAATGGACAAACAATTAGGTCCTATGTTACACCCTCAAGAGTGGCAAGTAGGCAATAAAGTCATGTATCGCACAACACATGAGAAGCAAGGAGCATTGGTCCCCATATGGTCAGGACCAGTACCTATTGTAAGGTGAGTCCCACCGCGTATCAGGTGGAAATTAAGAGAGAGAACAAGAAAATCCAGAAATGGTTCCATTCATCACAATTAAAGAAATGGAAGGGGCAATGATTTATATAATTTATATAAGTGTGTTTATATAATTAACCCATTTGGGGTTGAGACCCTTATGTTTTGTTTTGCAGGATGTTTTTCAGTGCTCCAACACCAGGAAGCAACCAAGAGGCATAAGATACAGTATTGATTGTCATTTGTTTTTTGGTATTGTTATTATTTTGGATTATTTTGTGTTGGTGTGAGAAAGATCATTTGTAAAATGAAGTTGTTGTGGATGTGTGCAATAATTAATAGGAATCCCCTGTCTTCTATAAGAATGGTCTCAATTTGATAATCGCAGAGGCATGGTTACCAGGTACCACTGCGAATGGAAATGGAGTATTTCAAACAATGACAAAGAAGCAGCTGTTAAAGAAAGCAGTAAAACAACTTCTGTTCTGTAAAATAATAGCATCCATTGTATGTGGATATGGCTTATAGTGGTTGTGAGTTGTCGTCCCAGATCCATACATAGGAAATAAAACCCTGCAAGAACAATGGATCCCTATAGAACTACCACCGGGGACATGACAATGGCTTTGTGGGTAAAACCACTGGGAGGATGCATATGGAAGTACTATCAGGCAGGTAATTGTTGGTTCCTTAGCTGGCAGGCTAACTCACAGGGAGGAAATGAAATCACATTTGAAGAAGTGACAGTGGGAATACAGATACCAGAGAGTGTCCCCATGAGTCTTATACAGCCAAATGGGGAACAACAAGATAGTACTGCCATGTGTAATAGCAGAACCCTTTCCCCTAGCAATGGAAAAGAGGAAACTCTAACTTGTGGTGACCCAGAACATTGTCTAGTGTGGCCCTAATGGAAGCGTGGGATAGAATGGAATATCACGCTTAATAACATCAGTGGGAATTGGATAATCCATTATGAGGGACTTTGTGAAGTTATTGTCCCTCTCCAGTTTACTCCGACACCTCAAAAATCAACCAGTAGGAGCATACATAGTAAAACATCATCTGGAACAGGAAGTGTTAGTGGAACCAAAAGGATCATTGAAAAGGGTTATTTTGAACTTAAATTCTGCAAATGTGGTTTGAGAAGGTGAACACGATATCTTACCAAATGAAATTCATAAGGTAGTTTGAGACAATGCCACCAAAGAACGAAATTTGCGAAATCAGTGGAAATTGGTAAATTTCACTTCGGATGTTGCACAGAATGTCCTGTGGCATATGTGACAACTATCACACAGGCTCAGTGCTTACAAGTGCATCCAGTTGGACAATTGGGAAGAAATGCTAATGGCTCAGTTTTATATCCTATGGATCACAGTAGCTGGGCCTATCAAGAAAATAATACTTGGAAAGCTGTTAATTTAGAAGCCTGTGTTGTAGAACATGGTCTAGGATTTGTTTGTGAAGACCATGAGATAAAAATCAGTGGATTTATGTCTTAATCCATCCCAAGGGAAATGTCATTTTGACTTGGACCCCAATCCAGATAATGAGTCAGCTATTGTTTATGCAGGTAAAGGGGGTGTGTGCATTTGAACCCATGTGTAAATATAATTACTAATGATTGGTATAATTACACTATGGATTATGGTGTAAACCAATACTTTTGCAATGTGTTAAAGCTTGAAGGCTGTGATTTTCATTATGATATCCCTGCATATGTTAGTCAAGCACTTAAAGCTGATTTTGTTTTGTATGAGTATGTTAAACCCTTACACATAGGAATGAATATAGCTTTGGTGAAGCAAATGTTGCAACACCCAGATTTGCAAATTCAACTGGAAGAAGCAAAAGATAAGGCTCAAGCAGCCCTTATTAGAGTCTACCATGACATGGATCAAGTTACTCAAATTTTGGACTGCATTAAAATGGTAGGATACCAGAGCTTTTGGGAATCAATCTGGGGATGGTCTCCACAGGCAACAGGAACTTTGAATGCAATGATGCACCCACTTGTTGTTTTGCTGGGCGTTATCATCATTATAGTGGTCGCTCAAATTGGGATCTTAGTCCAAATGCACTGATTGGCACGAATCATCCAAAAACTAATTCATGAGGAGGAGATTTGTAATTGGCTCTTGTGCCCCCATCCACATTAAAGAGACTCGAATGTGCCTGGCAGAAGATCTAACACTTGGAGTTGGTAGCCCCAACTGCCTCGAATACAACAGCCAGGACAAAAAGAGTAAGGGGTAGCAATGGAAAGGGCTTTCCTAGCTACCAAGGAGGGGAAGTGTTGCAAGGAAAATTCAACCTGGTAATGTCAAGTTGACCAAACTCCCAGAAGTCTTTTGGAGATGATTCAGTTAATAACTGGCAATGATATTTGCCCTAAAGTTAACTCCAGTAAAATGCCAGGGAACATCCAGAATAATTAAACAATAGAACCATAAATTGAGATAACTTGGTGCCCATTGGGACCAATTAGTGTGGGAATAGGAAAATATCCCAGGTGTGTAAGGATGTGCTATTATAAGCTTTGGATCTATAAGCCAAAATGTTATACAAGCTTAGCTAGCATTAGTGATGGTGGCGTCACTAAAGGGTTAAGAGGGATCTTTGGTCATTGTTTGCTACTGGTACCATGTGCATGGATTCCTGAGGAAAGATCAGGCCCTTGGACCTGGAGCAGCACAACCCAGAAAGCTTGCCCAGTTGGCTGACTGAGGGGACTGCCTCCTGAGTAACAGCTCTAGCAGACCATGACGCAGTGAGATTCACGTTAACCCACTCAGTTTTGATGAACTGCCTGCTTAT
The DNA here is from genome assembly GCF_000455745.1 of Alligator sinensis. NCBI lineage: Eukaryota > Metazoa > Chordata > Crocodylia > Alligatoridae > Alligator > Alligator sinensis. The sequence goes on from NW_005843531.1 coordinate 59,400, forward strand.
ATTCTGGTAATCCCAGCAGAGTTGACTACTTGTATACTGGCAACCCCAGTTGATTAACTGCTCTGTGTCTAGTGGGTATTTTTGCGGCACTCAGAGGCCCATACCCTGGACTGCACCCAGCCCCTCACCTGATTTCGGGTCAGGCGGGGGCTCCTCTGTGCAACCACGAGGTAGCCAGTCCTGAAGCCCTGGACTGTCCCTCTGTTCAGCCTCCTCCAGAGACATGTCTGCAGGTCGGGCCCGTGGCTGCTCCAGCCAGGAATCACCAGGTTCCTCCAGTGCCCCGGTGGGTTGCATCCTGTCTGAGGTCCCCTCCTCCACCTTCACGCAGACCATGACCTGGGAACGAGACAGACGTGTCACCCGGGAGCTGCACTGGGAGAGACGGGGTGGCAGGGAACACCCCCCAGCACACGGAGACGGGGCGGTAGCATTTTTGATTTTGGTGAAACATTCGGTTGTGGAGTTTCTCAGCCTCCACCTGCCCCAGCTGAAACCCCTCAGCCAGGGTCACCACTGCAACCCCACTGCCTGCTCCCCATGTCCTGGGGCAGGACAGCTGGGACCTGCCCCAGCGCCTCCAGCTCCGCCGTCTGCTCCTGGCTGCCGCGTTGGCAGAGCTCCCACGGGCAGCTGCAGACCTCCTGAAGGCCCTCAGCCTCCTGGTAGTCCAGGCCCCGCATGTGCCAGCTCTGCATCTCTGGCCCGGGGAGCTCATTCCCTGGTGCCAGCGGTGCGGTGCGGTGTGCGAGGGCCCCGCGGGGGCTGCTTCACCTCCTGCCACCAGACCCCACTGTGCTGGACCAGCTCCTCCTGAGGCTGCTGCTCCACTTGTTGCGAGACACCCCCACCTCCCAGCAGCCCCCGCTGCTCTCTGGGCCGCGCTCCACCGGTGCCCCTTACTCCTACCCGCCGAGGGGGGGGATCTGCCCCTCCACCTCGGCCCGCCGGCGCCTGAGCACTTACTCCTCTGCCGCTGGCTGGGGCCGCCACCCC
>NW_005843531.1:60629-68293 GCF_000455745.1 Alligator sinensis
GAAAGACAGGCCGGGCCACAGCTTCTGGTGTCAAAATGGCAGCTGGTGACTATGGCACCAAGCCCATGTCAACACGGCACTGGTTTTACTTCACGAAAGGCGGGGGACTGCTTCCTAGCCATGGGGTGCCGCACCGGGGCTGGAAATGTGCCCCAGATGGTTGTGTCCTGATTCACCAAAGGGGGTTGGGGCCTGGTGGAGACTCGTGGGAGTCTGCGCGCCACCTGGCAATGGTCTCCATGGACCACACAACGCCTCGGTGTGCCGGTGTCTGCCCCAGAGTGAGAACAACGGGGCAGAAAAGGCTAAAAATTGTGTATGTAAATGTGTATATATGTATAAATGTCTCTATGCTTTTATGTGTACGTATGTGCACATATATACATGCATCAAAGGATGTATACCCATGCATGCATATATATGTATATTCATGCATGGGTACACGGCCTTTGATGCATGTATATGAGTGTAACAGAAGGGCCACTCCCATCCGGGTGTCCATGGTGAGCCAAAACCAGGCTGAGCCCGAGAGATTTCTTTGTCCCCCTGAGGACACCAGAACAAAAGCCCTGGAGCAATTCTGCCTTCAGGCCCTGGAAACGGGGTCCCTCTCCGAGCCCACCAGAATTGCGCAGCCAGTATGGGCAGCCGCCAGGATCTGGTGTGGGAGGTTGACTTGGAGAGCTGAGAGAGAGGTGAGCTGTCGTGGAGACTGCAGGGATCGTGCTGGGGAGCAGCGGAGCCCAGAGGCGTGCCCTGGCTCTGATTAAAGTGGGGCTGGGAGTGGGTATAGACCTTCCTTCTTGTAGTGGACCCTCACATGGGGGGCCCTGCGGCAGTGAGAAACCAGGACCATAGATCCACCAGCCCCGAGGGCAGAGAGGGGTGTCGTGGGGAGGAGGAGGCTGTTTCTGTATTGCAGGAGGCCAAGCATGGGCACCAGCTGTCAGCAGGGGTAGAGCCCCCAGGGCCATGGAAGGAGCTCCCATCACACCCACACCTAACTCAGGTGGCATCAAGACCACGATAGTCAACCAAAAGACTGCTACTTTGGGTGTCTACATCAGACCTACCCGGGGGGTGATTATCTACCTATAAATGTACATATGTTGTTACCAAGTTATATACATGTCTATGAGCCTTGAGTTCATTAGTATTATTTCATAATGCAATTGAGTTACGAGTTAAGCCTTAGTATAGACAGCAATATATGTGTACGAGTATAAATATATGTATATAAATACCCAAATATAAGTTAATATGTATCTTTATATCTATATATTGTACATAAAAAATATTGTAGTTACCTTCTCTGTCAGAGTGCTGTTACAGGAGGTATCCCCGTACCGGGATCCTGAGATTCCTCATTAGCCTAAAGGGACCAAAAGTCTCCCAGGGTTCCACAAATTACCACTGGCAGTGGAAGGCACCCTGCAGCGGGGTGTTATAGACATGCACATGTACATGCATATGTATGTATATACATGTATGCATGTGGGTGTGTGCTTGCACGTGTATATATACTATGTACCTATACATGTATATGTGTCTTTGTGTTTTTTATGTATAAATGTGTATATACTTCTATGTATTTTTGTATACGATTATATGCATGTATATAGGTGTATTATATATGCATATATGTATTCTTTTATGTGCATGTACATATCTGCATATGTGTGTGTGTGTGTGTATACATATATAGGCACATGGGTGTAAGTATATCGCTGTACAGGCAGTCCTCCACTTAAGTTTCACACTTATAAGGTTTATAAATTGACACCTTGTTTCAACTTTATGACATCAATTTCAACTTTCCAACGCTTGATCCAATGTCTTATGAGAAAATTGGTTCTGAGTTACGTTTCGAGCGGTTTTCAGGAACCAATAGTGTAAGTCCGAGGGCTACCTATTTTCCTATGCATGTACCTATATGTGCATATGTACATGTGTGGATCTATGTGCACATGTATGTGCATATGCATACATTGTGTGTGTACGTGTACAATACATACACATGGTATATTTGTGTATGTGCATAATTACAGGTACTATCCAGTTCTAGAGCCAGGGGCAGCGAGCAGCTCTGCCCGTGCTTGCACACAACCCCATTGTCCAGTTTAGGTGCCCTTGCCCTTAGATACTGGAGCCGCTGGTGCCCTTCCAGCTTGAGTAACCTCTAGCTGCCGCCTTTTATCCCCCATGGTGCTGGCGTCTGGTGCCAAGTGCAGGATAAGCCAGGAAGGTGTGTTCGGGGGACAGTGAGGCACCCTCCGGGTGAGGAGACCTGTTGTCAGCCACAATCACGCTTGTTGGACCTGCTTTTATCTTGGTGGTCAGCTGAGCAGGGCAAGGAAGTGGTGCCAGGATCTCTCTCGTAGTAGTAGTACTTCCCCCACCCCCGGGCTTAGTTGGCTAACATTGTATTTTATGTAACCTAGTTGTGCTCCCCTCCTCACCCCCATCCCTTTTATGTTAGCCCCTTGCTCAGGTACTCTATTTCCCTTATGGCTTTGTCACTTTTCGATTCATGATGACTCTAAGAATTTTATTAGAAAATGTTAGTAGCCATAGCGGTAGCACTAATAATAATAGCAATAATAATAGGAACATTATTACTGCTACTACTATGACTATATTAATAATAATAGCAAGAGTAGCAGAAATATTTCGGTTGCTACTACTGCTCTTGCTATAATACTAATAGAAATAATAGTAGTAATAGCCAGAGTAGCACTAATATTGCTAGTGCAATAGCAATAGTAGGAATAACAACATTAGTACTACTACTTTTGGCATTACTGCTAGTATTGCTATTATGGTTAAAGCAGTAATAACAACAACAATAGGATTATTATTGTAATAAATAACACCACCAATAACAATATTAACCATAGCAGTGATAGGAATAGTCATAGTGACTTCTACTGTTCTTTTGTAGAGGCCTGTCCCAGCTGGCTCAGCACAGCCTAGTGCCCACACACCCAACGCCTCAGAGGAAGGCTTAAAAACAGGACACCCCCTGACACATGTAGCAGAAAGGGGTGGTGGGGGAAGGATTCCTGCCCAGCTCCGTGTGGCAACCGGCAAAGCCCAAAAGCCTGGGAAAGACCCAGAGCAGAACACAGGGACAGCTATGCCCAGGTCACCCCAACCAGTGACTATTTAACCTCGTGTCAAGGCAACACACACCCAAACTCAGGCGGCTCTTCCAGAAAGCCGTTAGAGGTCTCGCTTCTTGTGGGGGATCCAGCCCTGCGAACCCAGCTGCAGGGCGATGGTGACATCCACGGAGAACCTGGTGGGTGTTTGGCACTGGACGAGAGGCAGCAAGCTTCTCTGGACCAGACAGAGACAGGGGACACACAAGTCTAGCATGTGCTCACATCCATGTGCGTCTGCCCTACACTGGGTCCTGTCTCTCTCTAGTGAGGAGACAGAGGCAGCTTGAGCTCAGGGTGGCTCCTGGTCAGATGAGCAGGGGTTGAGTCTTGCACCCTCAAACCAAGCAGATCTCCCAGTCTGCCTTTCCAGCTGGCCCAGTGCCCCAGAGGGACCCGTCTGCTCTCACAAAAGCAGGGGTGTGGCAGGGAGTGGTGCTGCCAGAGCTGGCACAGGATCTCAGGGTATTATAACCAGGATGTCTCTAGTGCTTGCATTTTATCTGGACAGGAACAAGAGAAGCTAAAGCAAGTTCCTCCACACAGGACACGGTGTATTGGGACACTAGTGATGAGGGGGCATTCCCCAGACATGACAGCATCCTGTATTTCACCCAGAGGATGTGTCCTTCCCCAGGAGAGGCAAGACCTGCCACAGGCTGCCCCTCCTTCCCCCAGAAAAGGCACTCTACTGGCCCTTGGCCACAGGCTTTTGCCAAAGGGCAGAGGCCTTGCTACACAGCAGTACACGGGAGTGAGGCCTTGAGTGTGACCGACTCCTGAGGCCGAGGGTTTGTACAACCCCTAGACCACAGCGAATCCTCAGCAAAGAGAACAGGCTGGGGAAAAGCAGGCACCTAGGGATGCAGAGTTCTGGAGAGAGGCCAAGAAGCAAAACCAGCATGACTGGGCTCAGGGTGCCATAAGCAGCTCTTTTGCAGAAGCCAATGGGCATGGGAGGCAACTGTGCCTTCTCCCAGGCATGAAGGTACTGGTGCTGGGGGAAGGTGTTACCACATGCAACACTACAGTACTGATGCTTCCCCCTGCGCACATGGTGCTTGCCTAGGTCCAAGGGATATGGCAAAGCTCTTCCCACATCTGTTGAAGTGGTGGGAGAGATCTCCAAAATGGATTTTGCGGTGAGCAGCCAGGGTCGAGAGGCAGGTGAAGCCCTTTCCACACTGTGCATATGCAGTGGTGCCAGCCCAGGGTGGAGTCATTGACATAGCTCTTCCCACACTCGGAGCACTAATGTGGCTTTTTCCCCATGTGGACACGCTGGTGATTGGCCAGGCTCGAGGATTGAGTGAAGCTCTTCCCACACACAGAGCACTGATATGGCTTCTCCCCTGTGTGGATTCGCTGGTGCTGGGCAAGGTGGGAGGACTGGATGAAGCTCTTCCCACACTCAGAACACTCATGTGGCTTCTCCCCTGTGTGGATGCGCTGGTGTTTGGTCAGGTTGGATGATTCACGGAATCTCTTCCCACATTGGGAGCACTGATGTGGTTTCTCCCCCGTATGGATGCGATGGTGATTAGCCAGGCTGGAGGATTGGGAGAAGCACTTCCCACACTCAGAGCACTGATGTGGCTTCTCCCCTGTGTGGATGCGCTGGTGTTTGGTCAGGCTAGAGGATACACGGAATCTTTTCCCGCATTCAGAGCACTGATGTGGCTTCTCCCCTGTGTGGATGCGCTGATGCATGGCCAGGTGGGTGGATCTAGCAAAGCTCTTCCCACACTCAGAGCAACCATGTGGCTTCTCCCCTGTGTGGACACTCTGGTGATTAGCCAGGGTGGAGTACTGGGCGAACCTCTTCCCACACTCAGAGCACTGATGTGGCTTCTCCCCTGTGTGAATGCGCTGGTGTTTGGTCAGACTAGATGATTCACGGAATCTCTTCCCACACTCGGAGCACTGATGTGGTTTTTCCCCTGTGTGGATGCGCTGGTGTATGGCCAGGTGGGTGGATCTGGCGAAGCTCTTCCCACACTCAGAGCAACAATGAAGCTTTTCCTCTGCGTGGACATGCTGGTGGTCAGCCAGGGTGGAGTAGCGAGTGAATCTTTTCCCACACTCAGAGCACTGATATGGCTTCTCCCCTGTGTGGACGAGCTGGTGTTTCGTCAGGTTGCAGGATTCATGGAATCTCTTCCCACACACAGAGCACTGATGTGGCCTCTCCCCTGTGTGGATGCGACGGTGTTTTGTCAGGCTGGAGGATTCACGGAATCTCTTCCCACACTCAGAGCACTGATGTGGCTTCTCCCCTGTGTGGATGCGCTGGTGTATGACCAGGAGGGTAGGTCTGGCAAAGCACTTCCCACACACACAGCAACAATGTGGCTTCTCCCCTGTCTGGGTGCACTGGTTGTTGGCCAGGATGGAGGAATGGTTGAATTTCTTCCCAAATTCAGAGCACTGTGTCTTCTCCCAGGCGTGAAGGTACCGGTGCTGAGCCAGGGATAGGAAATGGGGGAAGGTGTTACCACATGCGAGACAACAGTACTGATGCTTCCCCCTGTGCACATGGTGCTTGCCTAGGTCCAAGGGGTATGCAAAGCTCTTCCTACATCTGTTGAAGTGGTGGGAGAGTTCTCCAAAATGAATTTTGCAGTGAGCAGCCAGGGTCGAGAGGCAGGTAAAGCTCTTCCCGCACGTGGCGCACAGGTGGGGCTTCTCCCCATTGTGGCTTCTCTTGTGCAGAGTCAGGAGTGAGGGGCAGCTAAAGCTTTTCCAGCACTCAGAGGAGGGGTGGGCTTTGTCCCTGGGGTTGGCGGGGAGCTCCTGCTTCCCTCCGAGGCCCTCCCCACTGGCTTGGCTCAAATGCTGGGTCCCTCTCCAGTGGAGCATTTCTTCATGGCTCTTTTGCCCCACAAATCCTTCCCTGCTCTCAGGGCGCTCTCTGGCTTCTGTCCCTTCTCCGCTCTTATAGCCAAGGGGAGATGGCTCACACTTCACTGCTACATTCTCCCTTAGCTTTTGGGGCCCTTCCTGGCTCTTGAGCCACTGGTCCTCCACATGTCTCAGAAACTCCATCTCGCCCAAACTGCAGGGTTGCTCCAGGTTTGCAGGCCCTTCTTCAGGACTCTGCTCCACAGCTCTGCTCAGCAGCCAAGTGCGTTCTGTGTAGGGCAGAGAAACTCCAGGTTAGTCCCTGCCCTGCTGGCACAGGTCAAACACTGCTATTCCCTCTGCTGCAATGGGCCTGCAAGCACAACTGGACCTTGCAATTTGCTTTTGCTTAAGAAAACAAACTCTTCCTGCTAAATCCCAAGTGCTGGGGGTGAGGAGGGGCATGTCCCTATGCTGGGCTAATGATCCCTGCTCGTTGGAGGTCAGAGCGAGACTCTCAAGAGTTTCTGGCCCAGCTGTCAGCTGGCCCATCCCTTCAGACCCTACTGGCAGAAATCCAATTGGGACACACGTGTTGGGACAGGACCTGAATGGCTTCCTGCTCTAAGGGGCCCTGTAGACTAGAGGCAGAATCAGCATAAAGGAAGAAGGAGGCTCTCTGAGGGCTGCTCTGGTGCAGAGCACTCATGGGTTCAGGGGGAGATGATACTGAGCCCTCCACCTGGCTGGGCCAACATGCTCCAGAAGCCAAAGTGCACTGGTGAGACTTCTGTCCTGTGCTCAACCGTGATGTCTGACAGTCCTGAGAGCAGCATCTGGCAGCAGGATGGACAGCCTCGCAGTGGATTTCTGGGGCTTGCCAGCAGTCAGGGTTGTGTAGGGAGCGCGGCTGGACACTGGACCTCCTGTTTGTCCTTGGTAGAAAAAGGCAATGTGGTTCATCCATTCTGCCTTCAAGAACTATTCTGGGAGGGGAGGACTTAGAGCTCTGGCTCTCCCTTCTGGAAGGAGCAGGGCTTTGCCTCTTACCTGCTTCCAGAGAAAGGTCTGGGGGACAGAACCAGCCCATGGGACTTTCCTCTGCTGACGAGGCCCAGGTGGCCTCTACATCACCAGAATCTGCACCAAAACCTGGCATGAACCTGCACTTGGACTCTGGGCTGAGTTCCAGGCTGTGTGACACTCACAGCCCAGAGATGAAACACAAAGGCACAAGCCATGGGGGAGATTCACTTCCCCTGCATCATGAGAGCTTTTGAACCCCACCCACCCCACAGAGCCATTAAATGTAGCCTGAGACCAGGATTCAACACTTCCTGGGTTCGAGGTCAACTGGACCAGGAGACACCAGGCCTAAGCCTAAACATCTAGACAGCCAACTTGTCTGCCCTGAACAGCTGTAGTTTGGGGGAATGGCTGCTCTTCTCCACAGGTTGGAATTTCAGTGTGTGAGAACAACACCTGCCTGGACACATGACAGCAGAAACTATTTGAGGTCAGCACCTGGAAGGGCAGCTCAGGGCAGGTCTGCAGATTCCAGACTCCATGTCTGGGCACGGAGCATTTCTGAGAAGAGAGTCAGGGGAGGGGACTGCCACAACTCACCTGGCGACAGGTCCTCCAACCTTAAGATTTCCCTAC
>NW_005843531.1:68324-72392 GCF_000455745.1 Alligator sinensis
TCACAGATCCAGAGCTCCTCCTGTCCTTGCTGGATGCGGCTGATTAAGTCAGGTGTGGGACCTCGATATCCTGTTTGGGATAGTGGTTAAAGAGGGTTCGTGAATGGGTACTGGATACAGAATAAGAAACTGGGATTTGGGGAATGGATCCAGTTAACACAATGATTCTACTGGGACCTTGCGGAACAAGGGAAGGTGGACGTTTAGGATGAAAGAAAGGGAGAGCACTGCAGGGAGAGGCCTTTGACAGATGATGGCCTTTGTCACTCAAATGGTAGGGAATGGTCATAGGAAACAAAACACCAACTGCTCTGAGATATAAAACGGGTATGTGACCGACAGTTCCCAGGGAAGGGAGTGGATGTGCAGTGACCTGTGATGTGATAGAGAGCAGAAAGATGAAGCTCTCACTATTTACAAGGCACCAAAACAAAGCGAGGTTGGACACACTGGTGGCTGGATAACATCTGTCTTATCAGTGTCATTCCAGGCAAAGTAATGGGGGTAAGTTTCTTCTCTGGTTTCAAACGAGGCCTGGCAGCAGGGAACAGAATCCAGGACAGATGGCCAACCATGACGCTTCTCTCTAGGAGAGGGCCATTCCCCAACAGGGCGGAGGAAGGGAAGATGTTATAAGAACTGCAGTGGCAATGAAAGCAATCATCCCATCCAGTGGGAGGATCATCCCAGAAGGGAGATGAGCACACAGACGGGCAAATTCTGCAGGGTTCGAAATAAAGGTCCCAGGAGTCCTGGATACGAACAACAGAAGGCAGAAGGAGACACCTTTTATAGCATGTGAAAGCCCTAATGTAAGAATGGTCGACGTGGTCTTTGCAGAGCTAAAAAATGCTATAGAGCCCTTCCCTAAGGAAGTCTTTAGGGGAACTGGAGGAATAGAAAGTGCTAGAAAAGCAAGGTCACCCTATAGAAGGTAAGCCTCTCAGCCCTGCCCATAAGCCAGAACAACCCTTGTATCAGAGAACCCCTGGAAATGACAATGGATCCTCACCAGCCCTGCACCAGGCCCACCCCATCTATCTCTGCAACAGGCAGAGAGATTCCAGGAGGAGGCTAAGACAACTCCCGAGAATGGCAGAGCATTCTTCAGAACTTGAGAGCAGTTCTTCAAATAAACACAGCCAAGCTAGAACCTGCAGCCTGTGGAGATGACTTTAGTAAGGAACATGGGCAGGTTTCCAGGGACCTCGAGATAGAAGTACTCGGATTTCATCGTGCATGCACATGTCACTGGAGATGCGTCGAGGATATTTAAATCCCCGGGTTGGTAGCAGTAGAGGCTGATATGCCTTTTACTACCTTCTGCTAGATCGTAACCAAAGGAGAAAAGGGATTTAGACAGCACTGACTGAGCATGCTCAGAGTGTTAGGCATGTGGGACAGGACTCACTCCGCAGGTCAGGGAGGAAATCATAGAAATTAAGGGCTGGAAGGGACCTCAAAAGATCGAGTCCAATCCCCCTGCTCTGAGCAAGAATACTGCTGAGGTCAAATGACCCCAGCAAGGCGTCTGTCCAGCCTGAGATTTCACGACTTCCAAGGCTGGGGACTGTACCCCGCCCTTGGGAAGTCTAGTCCAGATTCTGGTGAGCCTTACTGTAAATAAGTTCTTCCTTACATCCAGTCTGAAACCAGACTGGGAAACATCCTCAAACAGTTTATGGCCATTACTCCTTGTCCTCCCTTGGGGCGCCCTAGTGAAGAGTTTCTCTCCCAGCTCCCAATATTCACCCCTTACATACTTACAGATGCTCACCAAGTCCCCCCTCAGTCTTCTCTTTCCCAGGCTGGAAAGTCCCAGATCCCTCAGTCTTTCCTCATACGGTTTGTCCTCCAGGCCCTTAATCATTCTTGTGGCCCTTCTCTAGGCCCTTTCAAGATTCTCCATGTCTTTTTGAAGTGCGGCACCCAGAACCGGATGCAGTACTCCAGCTGGGCTCTCACCAGTGCCGAGTAGAGAGGAACCATCAACTCCTTAGCCCTGTTTGCGAGACATCAGCTAATGTGCTAATCTCAGTATGTTATTAGCTCTGTTGACTACAGCATCGCACCAGTGGCACAAGCATTCCCCGAGGAACAGCTGGAAGTGAATATTTCTGCCCAATGAATTGGAGATGACACAACCACACTGAGAAGAGAAAGGGAGATCCTGTTGCCAAGACATGGTTGGATATGGAAGCACCGGGGTGCCAAGAATGGGAAAAACTCAGGTGAAGGTAGCTGGATCATGGAACAGGAGATGTCAGGATGAAACACAAGAGAGGCCTGATCAAACATGGAGCCATGGGGAGGATGGGCATTTCAACCCAGAGGGAAAAGCTTGCAAGGTTGAGAGTGCAAAGAAGCAGGGAGAAGACGATAAGCATCAGCGCTCACATGGCTGCAGCGAGAAGGAGGAAACAGCTTTACCCAGGAAAACGAGGGCTCGGCAGTTGCTCAGCATCTGGTCCCGGTAAAGCCCCTTCTGTGCATCCTCCAGCAGCTCCCACTCCTCCCGCGTGAAGTACACAGCCACATCATCAAAGGCTTCCCAGAGCTGAGGGCACAAGCGTTAACCCATTAGTGTCTCCTGTTCCAGCTGCCTCCAGCCCCCACTGCCCTCTCCAGGATCCCTCTGTGCGACAGCTCTCTGCAGGCTGGGCCATAACACAAGAAGTGCAAAATGCCCCACTTTTCACTGCCACGGGATGTGGGTGAAGCTGTGGATGTAGAGGGCCACATGTCTGCCCTGGCCCAGCTCATCACGTTCCATGTTTTCAGCTGTTTGAGGCAGCACCTTTAGAGGCAGGGGCCTGGCTCCACAACTGTGGCCAGGCCTTCCTGTGCCAGCACCCCTTGTTCTCGCAGCCCCCATCACCAGACACTTGTTGCTCCTCAGCTCTCTCTGCTACCCAAACTTTTGACAGTGCCCCAGCTCCTCCTGGGCACAGTCCCAGTGTACCCCCACCCCCAGCTGGAGCTCCTCCCAGGCACGGCCCCAGCTGCTCTTCCTGTCACCTCCACCCCCAACTGGAGCTGGTGCCCTGCTCACCTCCATGCTCTCCCCCTGCCTTGCCGGCCTGTCCTGCCCCTTCTGCAGCTGGTCCTGCTCAGGGCTCAGGGCACCTGTCGGCAGCTCCATGTTTGCAGGCCTTTCTTCAGGAGACTGCTGATGAGCTCTGCTCTGGGCCCCTGCACCTGCGGGGGAAAGAGAAGGCACAGGTCAGGCCTGGTGCTGCTGGCAGGGGAAAGCCCTGCTCCTCTCCCGCACTGGCCAGTGACTGGCAGTTGAAAGCTTCAGTGTGGACAGGGGGGGAAATGAAGGAGAGCCACTCCAACACTCAGACTGACACCCTGGCCAGCACACAGTCTCACCTGATTGAAGGCTGGGGAGGGTCTCCTCTCTGGGGCCATGAGGTGGCTGGACCTGAACCCCTGGACTGTTGCTCTGTGCTGCCCCCTCCAGAGACACGCCCTCAGGTTGCGGCTGTGGTTGCTCTGGCCAGGAGTCACCAGACTCCTGCAGTGCCCCGTTGGGCTGCATCCTGTCTGAGGTCCCCTCGTCCACCTTCACCCTCACCGTGTTCTGGGGACGAGAGGGACGTGTCATTGGGGAGCTGGGACTAGGAGACAGGGCGGCAGGGAACATCTGCCAGGCTCACAGACTTGGGAGCAGCAGCAGCAATGATTCTGGTGAAATGTGAGCACGTGGAGTTTCTCAGCCTCCGCCGGCCCAGGCTGAAACCCCGCGGCCAGGGTCACCGCCTTGGCACACGTCTGCACCCTGCGCCCCCACCCCGCGTCCCTTGGGGCAGCACGGCCAGGACCCGCTCCAGCACCACCAGCTCCACCCCGTGCCCCTGCTGCGGCGATGGCAGAGCTCCGAGGTGGCTGCAGACCTCGCGTGGGCCCTCAGCCTCCTGGCAGCGCAGGCCTCAGCACCACGTCCTGGCCGGGGGAGCTCATTCCCTGGTGCGGTGCGCGAGGGCCCCGCGGGGGCTGCTTCACCTCCTGCCCCCGGGCCCCGCCGTGCTGGACCAGCTCCTCCTGCAGCTGCTGCTCCCCCTG
>NW_005843531.1:73274-78260 GCF_000455745.1 Alligator sinensis
TGTGTGTGTGTGTGTGTGTGTGTGTATCCTTGTATGTGTTTATATACGTGTGCGTATGTGCACATACAGAGGGGCATGTTATCTATACATGCACGTATTCTTTGATGCGCACATGACATCCCAGGAGACCGGCTGGGTGAGGCAGCTAGGACCCGGGGGCCGCACTTCCTGGACACTGTATTCCCAGGAGCACTTGCTCTCTGTCCCACGATTGCCCATGACCCTAGAGAAATCGTTTTCTTTTGCAATCTCCAAGGCAAAAAAAAAAGTGTTGGGGGCATGCTGTATGCGATGTAATATGGTACGCCTGTGAACACACAAGCATGGGGCTGGGAGCACACAAGACGGGTTTGCCAAGGTGGGCCAAAACTGGTTCCAAGTCCACGCACACATCAGGCCGTGCAGAAAGGTGGTGACTGGCAGACCTGACCCCGCATGTACTTAAGGAAACCTACTATGGTTATGTTAATTCTAATAGCAATAGGAATACAAATAATATTTTTGCTACCACTACTGCTATTGCTATAAAAACAGAAATAATAGTAGTAATAATACGCAGAGTAGTAGCAATAATATTATACCTACTAGATCTATTACTATTACAATAATAGAAGTAGCAAGAGTAGGAATAAGAACAACACCGCTACTGCTACTCTTGGCATTGCTACTACCGTTGCTACTATCATTAGAGCAGTAATAATAGCCATAGGAGAATCATTGCTATGATTGCTATAAGTAATAACACCACCATTCATAACAACAACAGTAGCAGTGATTGCCACAGTCATAATGACTACTACTAATTTTACATAGAGGCCTGTCCCAGCCTATCCAGACAGGCTCAGCACAGCCCTGTGCCCACACACCCACTGCCTTGGAGAAAGGCTTAAAAACAGGACACCCCCACAAAACACAGCACAAGTGGGCAGGATCCCTGCCCAGCTCTGTGTGGCAACTGGCAAAGCCCAGAAGCCTGGAACGACCCCGAGCAGAACGCAGGCACAGCTACGCCCGCGTCACCCCAACTAGTGGCTGTGCAGCCTCATGTCGAGGCCCCATGTCCCCACACTCTGGCATTTCTTTCAGGAAAGCTTTGGAGTTGCTCCCCGCGAAGGATCCAGCCCTGCGACCCCAGCTGGAGAGCGATGCTGAGGTCCATGGAGAACCTGGAGGGTGTTTGGTGCCGGACAAGAGAGGAAGTAGGCTTCCCTGGACCAGGAGAAAGGGGACATGCGAATCTAGCATGTACTTGCGCCCATGTGCGTCTGCCCTGCCCTGGGGCCTGGCTCTCTCTCTCTAGTGAGGAGACAGAGGCAACTTGAGCTCTGGGTGGCTGGGTGTTGCACCCTCGAACCAAACAGGTCTCCCAGTCTGCCTTTCCAGCTGACCCAGCACCCCAGAGGGACCTGCTTCTCTGCTCCCACCCAAGGCTGTTTGGGACAGGCAGCAGAGGTTCTGCTAGCAAAGCTGGAGCTGGATCCCAGGGTCTTAAACCTAGGATGTCTCTGGGGGCTGTATTTTATCTGGACAGGAACAATAGAAGCCAAAGCAAGCTCCTCCACATGAGACACAGTGTATTTGGATACTAGCAATCAGGGAACATTCTCCAGCCATGACAACATCCTACATTTGACCCAGAGGATGTCCTCATACTCTCTGCACTCTTCCCCAGGAGAGGCAGGACCTGCCGTAGACTGCCCCTCCTCCCTGCTGCCCACATTTCCCCCAGAAAAGGTACTCTACTGGACCGTGACTACAGGCTCCTTCCAAAGGGCAGGGGCCTTTCTGCACAGCAGTACATGGCAGTGAGGCCTCGAGTGCAGAGTTCTGGAGAGGATGAGAAGCAAAATCTGCCAGGCTGGGCTCGGGTGGAAGCAGCAGCTGCTTGCAGACCCTGACGGGCAGGGGAGGCCAAAGACAGGCCCTGGAGAAATTTGGAGCCAGGTGTCTGGGGGAGGGCACACCAGTGGGAAGGTGCTTCTTCGTCCCCGGGAGCACTGGCTGCTTTCACAGACTGATGGGGAAGGCACAGGCTCCAAGGCTGATATAAAGATTGCTTCTTGGCCCCTTGAAGGCTCAGGACAAGTGGAGTGGTTCCTCAACCTGGCAGGGGAAATACCTTGGATCAGTGTTCATGATGGCAGTTCTCCTGAACTATATCGCAGGAGAACTGCTCTTCTGCCGTGGTTCAGCACCCGTTGAAGTGTAGCGACTTTAAGCCCACTTTATGACAATGGGAGTCTCTTCCCTTGCTTGCTCCAAGGGCCTTATGGGTAAGGGCAAGTAAAACTCGAGGGCATCTGAACCCCAAGCCTCCAGGCTTCAGTCTGCAAATAGGATGCCCCCCAAAGGATTTGGAAACATCTGAAGCCCCAGGTGTGGGTGGAGGATGCTTGCTGGTAAGTAGGGCCACTTATGGTTCTGGACTCTTGGATTTGGAATTAGTTTTGGTTAATTTGGCATCAGCTACAAATTATTACAAAAAGTCTCTTTACAGGTTGCCGCAGCATCTGGGCTGGCCGCTGCCCAAAGTGTTTCCTCTGGCCCCTCCCCACAATCAAACCTTGACAACCAGCCTCTGGATCCTTCTAGTTCTGGGGTGCCCCACAAGGCCCGAAGGCTGTGTGAAATCTTTCTGTACTCCAGCAGGAGCCTGCTTGCCTGAATTCAGCCACCAGCGGGAAATGAGAAGGTAGGCATCCCCAAGCCTTCCTGGCACTGCTGGCAAAATTATGGATGCTCCCGGGTGTGGATGCGCTGGTATTTGCCCATGGTGGAGGACTTGCTGAATCTCTTCCCACACACAGAGAACTGATGTAGCTCTTCCCCTGTGTGGATCTGGATGACCAGGCTGGAGGAGTGGGTGAATCTCTTCCCACACTCAGAGCACTGATGTGGCTTCTCCCCTGTGTGGATGCGCTGGTGTATGGCCAGATGGTAAGAATGGGCAAATCTCTTCCCACACTCCGAGCACCGATGTGGCTTCTCCCCTGTATGGATGAGCTGGTGCCGGGCCAGGTGGGTGGACTGAGTGAAGTTCTTCCCACACTCCAAGCACTGATGAGGCTTCTCCTGTGTGTGGATGCGTTGGTGCCGGGCCAGGTTGGAGGACTGGGTGAAGCTCTTCCCACACTCCGAGCACTGATGTGGCTTCTCCCCTGTGTGGACACGCTGGTGGATGGCCAGGCCGGAGGAGTCAGTGAAGCTCTTCCTGCAAATAGAGCAATGATGTGACTTCTCCCCAGTATGGATAGGCTGGTGCCGGGCCAGATGGTAGGACCTAGTGAAACTCTTCCCACACTCAGAGCACTGATATTGTTTCTTCCCTGCGTGGATGCACTGGTGCTGGGCCAGGCTGGAGGACTGGGTAAATATCTTACCACATTTGGAGCACTTATATGGCTTCTTCCCTGTGTGGATGTGCTGGTGCTCAGCCAGGGAGACAGAGCAGGTGAAGGTCTTACCACATGTGAGACAGCGGTGCTGATCCTTCCCCCTGTGCAAATATTGGTCCTTGGCTAGGTCTGAGGGGGATGCAAAGCACTTCCCAGATCTGGTGCAGCGGAGCAGCAGCTCTCCAGAATCCATCTTGCAGTGGGCACCCAGGGTGGAGAAACAGGTGAAGCTCTTCCTATACTTCCTGTCTAGGTGGGGCTTCTCCCCAACGTGACTTCTCTTGTGCAGAGTCAGGAATGAGGGGCAGCTAAAGCTTTTCCGACACTCAGGGCAGGGGTGGGTTGTGTCCTGGCTCTTCAGCTCCACAAATCCTTCCCTGCACCCAGGGCTGTCTCTGGCTTCTGTCCCTTCTCCCCTCCCATGCTCCAGGGGAGATGGTGCCTGCTTCCCTGCTGTACTCTCCCTCTGTTGTTGAGGTCTCCCCTGGCTCTGGGGCCATTGGTCTTCCTCAGGTCTCAGGGACTCCTTGTCGCCCAAACTTCCTGGGGAATTCCAGGCTGGCTCCAGATGTGGCAGCCCTTCCTCAGGACTCTGCTCCTCCGCTCTGTTCAGCAGCCAGGCATCTCCTGCATGGGGAAGAGAAACTCTAGGTTACACCCTGCCCTGCTGGCACAGGCCAAACACTGCTATTCCCTCTGCTGCAATGGGGCTGTGAGCACCCCTGGGCCTTGGTACTTATGTTTCCTTAAGAGAACATGGTCTTCCTGCCAAACCCCAAGTGCTGGGGGTGAGGGTGGGCACATGCCTGTGCCAGGCTTATGTTCATTGCGCCATGGAGGTCAGAGCCACCCTCTCATCTGGTACCAGGGTGAACAGCCCCACAATTGATTGCTGGGGCTCACCACCAGTCAGAGATGTGTAGGGAGCTACAGAGAGCTTCGACCCACCGTGCCAATTTCCATGGGGGACTACAAATGCCATCGTGCCTTGGGACAGATTGTTACAGAGGTCTGGCTACCTTGGGCTGGGGAATCAACTCTTACGCTGCTGAATGAAGATGGATATCGAAGATCATGGTATCCCAGGGAAACGAGACCTGTGCCTAATCATCAAGACAGCAAACTCGCCCATCCCCTAGCACAGGGTTGGGCAAAATACGGCCCAGGGGCTGGATGCGGCCTGGCAGGCCATTCTATCTGGCCCGCAGGGCCTCTAAAAAATTTAGAAAATTAATATTAATCTGCCCTGGGCTGCCTGTCATGCGGCCCTCAATGGCTTGCCCAAACTCAGTAAGCGGCCCTCTGCCCAAAATAATTGCCCACCCCTGCCCTAGCAGCTGTAGTTAGGGGGAGAAGGGGGGAACAGCTGCTCATCTCCACAGGTTGGAATTTCAGCGCGTGGAAACAACACCTGCCTGGACACACGACAGCAGAAGCTATTTGAGGTCAGCACCTGGAAGGGCAGCGCAGGGCAGGTCTGCAGGCTCCAGGCACCCTGTCGCTCTAGGCAAGGAGCATGTCCGAGAGGGGGGTCGGGGGAGGGGACCGCCACAACTCACCTGGCGGCAGGGCCTCCAACCTGGAGACGTCC
>NW_005843531.1:87186-95128 GCF_000455745.1 Alligator sinensis
TTACCTGTTTATCTGCTACGCTTGTCGGTCTGGGCTGGGCTGTAGTTGTGGGCGCCGTTTGGTCTGGTAGTCTGATGTATCCTCCGTAATAGAATAGTAATAGAAATAATAGTAGCAATAATAATACCCAGAGTAGTAGCAATATTAATAGCAATAGTAGTGCGAATGGGGATATTACAATAATAGAAAAAGCAATAGTAGTAAGAATAACAACATTACCACTACTCTTGGCATTACTGCTAGCAAAGCTGTTATCATTAGAGCACTAATTATAGCAAGAGGAGTATTATTGCTATTTATATTACTGGAATAAATAGTATGACCAATCATAATAACAGCAGCAGTGACAGCAGTAGTCATCATAACTGCTACTATTCTTATGTAGAGGCCTGTCCCCGCCTATCCAGAAAGGCTCAGCACAGCCCAGTGCCCACACACCCAATGCCTCAGAGAAAGGCTTAAAAACAGGACAGCCCCTGACACATGTAGCAGAAGTGGGTTGGCATGTGGGATTCCCACCCAGCTCCATGTGGCAGCCAGCAAAGCCTAGAACGACCCTGAGCAGAACAGGCACAGCTACACTCACGTCACCCCAAACCACTGGCATGTCAAGGCCGTATGCCTCACACTCAGGCATTTCCTTCCAGAAAGCTTTGGAGGTGTTGTTCCCCACAGGCAATCCAGCCCTGTGAACCCAGCTACAGAGGGATGCTGAGGTCCATGGAAAACCTGGAGGGTGTTTGGCGCAAGACAAGAGAGGCAGCAAGTTTCCCTAGACCAGGAGAGAGGGGACATGCGAGTCTAGTGTGTAATCACGCCCATGTGCGTCTGCCCTACACTGGGTCCTGTGTCTCTTTCTAGTGAAGAGACAGGCAGCTGGAGCTCTGGGTGGCTCCTGGTCTGATGAGCAGGGGCTGAGTGTTGTGCCTGCAACCTCCAGTCTGCCTTACCAATTGTCCCAGTGCCCCAGAGGGACATGTCTCCCTACTTCCACCCAGGGCTGTTTGGGGCGATGGCAGATGGCAGTGCTGCCAGAGCTACCACAGGATCCCAGGGTGTTACACCCAGGATGTCTCTGGCACTACGTATTTTATCTGGACAAGTACAAGAGAAGACAAAAGAAGTTCCTTTGCACAAGACATGGTGTATTGGGACACTAGCGATCAAGGAACACTCCCCAGAGGTGACAACACGCTGCGTTTCACCCAGATGATGTCCTCAAACCCTCCACAGGAGAGGCAGAACCTGCCACAGGCTGCACCTCCTTCCCCCAAAAACGGCACTCTACTGGCCCCTGGCCACAGGTTCCTTCCAAAGGGCAGGGTCCTTGCACAGCAGTACATGGAAGCGAATCCCTCCTGCACCTGAGGGTTTGCAACAACCCCTCTACCATAATGAATCCTCAGCAAAGGGAAGTGGCTTGGAAGTCACAGGGAGATCTGCCCTGGAAAGAGTTCTCAGCCCTATTTGGTTCCCATCTCAAAGCTCCAGAGAGGGCACTGAACACAGCCACAGGGATACTGCATTCAGTGCTGGGGCTTTCTGAACAGAGATGGCATTACAGCAAGTGTCATGGAGGGCAGGGGAACAGCAGGCAGCCAGGGGTCCAGAGTTCTGTGGAGAAGCTGAGAAGCAAAACCTGCCAAGCCGGGCTGAGGAGGTGGCAGCATCAGCATCTTGCAGACCCTGCTGGGCATGGGAGGGCCGAGGATAGGCCCTCGGGAAATTTGGAGCCAGGTGTCTTTGGGAGGGCACCGTATTGGGAAGCACTGGCTGCTTTTAGGAGAAAGATGAGGAGGGCACATAGTCCAAGGCTGATACAAAGTTTGTCTCCTCACACGATCCCCCAGCATCTGGCCTGGCCTCTGTCAGAGGTATTTCCACTTAGTTCTTCTGTCCAGTCATACCTTGCAGACCAGCCTCTAGGTCCTTTGAGTATTTGTTGCCCTACCAGGGCTGAAAGCTCCATGAAATCTTTCTGCACTCAGGCTGATTGCCTGAAAGCAGCATACAGCAGGAGGTGAACAGACAGGCACCCTCAAATTTTCCTTGCACTGCTGGTAGAATTATGGATGCTCCTGGCTGTGGATGTGCTGGTGTTTTGCCAGGGTGGAGTCGTTGTGGAAGCTAATCTCACACACAGAGCACCGATGTTGCTTCTCACCATTGTGGATATGCTGGTGTATGACCAGGTGGCTGGATCTTGTAAAGATCTTCCCACACACACAGCAGCAATGTGGCTTCTCCTCTGTGTGGAGGCGCTGGTGTCTATCCAGGCTGGAGGATTCACAGAATCTTTTCCCACACTCACAGCACTGATATGGTTTCTCCCATGTGTGTTTGCGCTGGTGCCGGGCCAGGTTGGAAGACTGGGCATAGCTCATCCCACACACAGAGCACTGATGTGGCTTCTCGCCTGTGTGGATACGCTGATGCGAAGCTAAGCTAGAAGCTTGGGTGAAGCTCTTCCCACACTCAGAGCACTGATGCGGCCTCTCCCCCGTGTGGATGCGCTGGTGATTGGTCAGGCTGGAGGACTGAGTAAAGCTCTTCCCACACTCAGAGCACTGATGCGGCCTCTCCCCCGTGTGGATGCGCTGATGATTAGCAAGGCTGAAGGATTGGGTGAAGCTCTTCCCACACTCAGAGCACTGATGTGGTCTCTCCCCTGTGTGGATGCGCTGATGATTAGCCAGGCTAAAGGAGTGGGTGAAGCTCTTCCCACACACAGAGCAATGATATGGCTTCTCCCCTGTGTGGACGCGCTGGTGTCTGGTCAGGCTGGAGGATCCACGGAAGCTCTTCCCACACACAGAGCACTGATGTGACTTTTCCCCTGTGTGGATACGCTGGTGATAGGCCAGGCTGGAGGAGTGGGTGAAGCTCTTCCCACACACAGAGCACTGGTGTGGTTTCTCCCCTGTGTGGATGCGCAGGTGTTTGGTCAGGCTGAAGGATTCACGGAAGCTCTTCCCACACTCAGAGCACTGATGTGGCTTGTCCCCTGTGTGGATGCGCTGGTGCCGGGCCAGGCTGAAGGAGTCAATGAAGCTCTTCTCACACTCAGAGCACTGATGTAGCTTCTCTGCTGTGTGGAGGCGCTCGTGCTGGGCCAAGTGGGAGGACTGGGTGTAGCTCTTCCCACACACAAAGCACTGATGTGGCCTCTCCCCTGTGTGGATGCGCTGATGATTAGCCAGGCTAAATGAGTTGTTAAAGCTCTTTCCACACACAGAGCAATGATGTCGCTTCTCCTTTATGTGGACACGCTGGTGTCTGGTCAGGCTGGAGGATCCACGGAAGGTCTTCCCACACTGAGAGCACTGATGTGACTTCTCCCCTGTGTGGATACGCTGGTGATAGGCCAGGCTGGAGAACTGGGTGAAGCTCTTCCCACACTGAGAGCACTGATGTGGCTTCTCCCCTGTGTGGATGCGCTGATGTTTGGTCAGGCTGGAGGACACGCTGAACCTCTTCCCACACTCAGAGCACTGGTATGGCTTCTCCCCTGTGTGGATGCGCCGGTGCTGAGCCAGGGAGAAAAAACGGGTGAAGGTCTTCCCACATGTGACACAGTGGTACTGATGATTTCCCCTGTGCACATGTTGGTGCTTGCCTAGGTCTGAGGGACATGAAAAGGTCTTCCGCCATCTGGTGAAATGGTGGGGGAGCTCTCCGCAATGGATTTTGCGGTGAGCAGCCAGGGTCGAGAGGCAGGTGAAGCTCTTCCCGCACTTGGTGCACAGGTGGGGCTTCTCCCCAGCATGGCTTCTCTTGTGCAGAGCCAGGAGTGAGGGACAGTTAAAGCTTTTCTGGTACTCAGGATAGGGGTGGGCTTTGCCTCTGGGCTTGGCGGGGAGCTCCTGCTTCCCACGAAATACCTCCCCACTGGCTCGGCTCAGATGCAGGGTCTCTCTCCAGTGCAACTTTGCCTCGTGGTTCTTCAGCTCCACAAATCTTTCCCTGCACCCGGGGCTGTCTCTGGCTTCTGTCTCTTCTCCATTCTCATGCCCAAGGGGAGATGGTGCCTCCTTCACTGCTACATTCTTCCTCTGCTGTTGGGGCCTCCCCTGACTCTTAAGCCATTGGTCTTCCTCATGTCTAAAAAACTCCATCTCAGCAAAACACCCTGGCAAAGTCCAGGCTTGCTCCAGGTTTGCAGCCCCTTCCTCAGGACTCTGCTCCTCTTCTCTGCTCAGCATCCAGGCACCTCCTGCGTGGGGAAGAGAAAGTCCAGGTTAGTCCCTGTCCTGCTGGCACAGGCCAAATGCTGCTATTCCCTCTGTTGCGATGGGGCTGTGAGCATGACTGGACCTTGGCACTTGTGTTCCCTTAACAGAACAAGCTCTTCCTGCCAAACCCCAAGTGCTCAGGGTGAGGAGGGGCACATCCCTGTGTCGGGCTAATGTTCCGCGTTCAGCTGATGTCAGAGCAAGACTGTCAGGGTTTCTCCCCCAGCTGTCAGTCCCATCCCCTCAGACCCCGCTTGGAGAAACCCACGCAAGACATTTGTGTTAGTAACATGAAAGCTTGTGAATCTCACCCACCCCACAAAGCCACTGAATGCAGTCCGAGACTAGGATTCAATATTTAATGGGTTTCAGTCCCTCTCTTCTACAATAATGGCTACAAACAGCTTCTCCCAATCATGCTGGTTTTCATGGGGGACTACAAATTCCATCATGCCTTGGGAGAGGGTGTTACAAAGGCATGGCTCCCTTGGGCTAGGGAATCTGTTCACTGAAGGTGGAAATTTAAGACCATGGTATCCCAGGAAAACAAGACCTGTGCCTAAATATCAAGACAGCAAACTTGCCCGTCCCCTAACTGCTGTAGTTAGGGTGAGAAGGGGGGGAATGGCTACTCATCTCCACAGTTTGGAATTTCAGTGCACGGAAACAACACCTGCCTGGACACATGACAGCAGAAGCTATTTGAGGTCAGCACCTGGAAGGGCAGCTCAAGGCAGGTCTGCAGGGTAGGGTAGGTCCAGGGCAGGGTAGGTCCATCAGTCTGGGCATGGAGCATGTCCAAGAGGGAGGTCAGGGGAAGGGACCACCACAACTCACCTGGCAACAGGCCCTCCGACCTTGAGATGTCCCCACAGTCCTCATCATCACTGACCCAGAGCTCCTCCTGTCCACGCTGCATGCGGTGGATTAAGTCAGGTGCGGGACCTCGATATCCTGTTTGGGGCAGTAGTTAAACAGGGTTTGTAACTGGATACTGGGTGCAGAATAATCAACCAGGACTTGGGGCATGGATCCAGTGAACTCAAGTTTTCTACTGGGGCTTGAAGGACAAGGGAGGTTGGATGATTAGCATGAAAGAAAAGGCACTACAGGGAGAAACTTTGGATAGGCGATGGCCTTAGTCACCTAGGTGATGGGGGGGATGGTCATAGGAAACAAAGCACCAACCACTCCGAGGTATAAAATGGGTGTGAGACCACTCCCATCCCTGGGAACTCTGTTGGACGTGCAGTGACCTGCGATGTGGTAGAGACCAGAAAGACAAAGTTTTCACTGTTTACAAGGCACCAAAACAAAGAGAGGCTGGATACACTGGTGGCTGGATAACATCTGTCTTCTCAGAGTCATTCCAGGGAAAAGAATGGGAGTGAATTTCTTCTCTGGGAAGGTTTCAAGCAAGGCCTGGCAGCAGGGAACAGAATCCAGGACAGATGGCTGACCATGACACTTCTCTTTGGGAGGGAGGGCCATTCCCCAACAGGGTAGAGGAAGGGAAGATGTTATAAGAACTGCAATGAATATGAAAGCAATCATCCCATCCAGAGGGAGGATAATTCCAGAAGGAGAAAATGTGCGCACAGATATGTGGCATATTCTGCAGGGTTGGAAACAAAAATCCCAGGATATGGGAAACAAATGTCCTGGATATGGACAACAGAAAGAGAGACTTATAATAATGAAGAAGTGGTCAACATGGTCTTTGCTCAGCTAGAGAAACCTTGGATCCCTTCCCTATGGAAGTTCTTCTGGACAACTGGAGGAATAAGAAAGCACTAGAAAATCAAGGTGACCTCACGGAAATCCCTCAGCCCTGCCCACAAGCCAGAACAACATCTAGAAATGACAACAGGCTTTCACCACACAGCTATGGGGAGAATGTCTATTTCAAACCTTGGGGAAAAGTTTGCTAGGACGAGAGTGCAGAGAAGCAGGGAGAAGACAATAAGCATCAGCACTGACATGGCTGCAGGGAGAAGCAGGAAAGAGCTTTACCCAGGAAAATGAGGGCTCGGCAGTTCCTCAGCATCTGGTCCCGGTACAGCCCCTTCTGTGCATCCTCCAGCAGCCCCCACTCCTCCCGTGTGAAGTACACAGCCACGTCCTCAAAGGCCTCCCGGAGCTGCAGGCACAAGCGTTTCCCCATTAGTGTCTCCTGTTCCAGCTGCCTCCAGGATCCCTCTGCGCGATAGCTCTCTGTAGGGTGGGCCATGACACCCACGGGTGCAAAATCCCCCCTTATTCACTGACACCGGATATGGGTGCAGCCATGAACTTAGGGGTGCACGTGTCTGCCCTGGCCTGGCTCATCATGTTTTATGTGCTTGGCTGTTTGAGGCAGCCGAGGCAACGCCTTTAGAGCCAGTGGCCTGGGCTCCACAACTGTGGCCAGGCCTTCCCGTGCCACCACCCCAGCTATTGGCACTGGGGAGCGAGCTCTGGCAAACGTTAGCTGGGTGCAGTTGCAGCCCCCATCACCAGAGGCTTGTTGCTCCTCAGCAATTTGCGCTCCCTAAACACTTGGGAGCGCCCCTGGCTCCTCCCAGGCATGGCCCCAGCTGCTCTTCCTGTCTCCCCCACCCCCAGCTGGAGCTGGTGCCCTGCTCACCTCCGTGCTCTCCCCCTGCCTTGCCAGCCTGCCCTGCTCCTTCTGCAGCTGGCCCCGCTCAGGGCTCAGGGCGCCCCTCTCCCCCGGTATCCCTGGGGAAGTCCTCAGCAGCTCCAGGTTTGCAGGCCCTTCTTCAGGAGGCTGCTGCTGAGCTCTGCCCAGGGCCCCTGCACCTGCAGGGGGAAGACAAGGCACAGGTCAGGCCTGGTGCTGCTAGCAGGGGAAAGCCCTGCTCCTCTCCTGTATGGGCCAGTGACTCAGGGAGCCAGAGCCTTCAGCGTGTGGGAGACGAGGGAGATGAAGAACAGGCAATGTGACACACAAGCCCATACTCCAGCTGGCACCTGGCCCCTCACCCGACTCTGGGTCTGGTGCAGGCTTCTCTGGAGGTCCTGGGCTGTTCCTCTGTGCTCCTTCTTCCAGAGACACATTTGCAGGTTGGGCCCATGGCTGGTCTGGCCAGGAATCACCAGGCTCCTCCAGCACCCCGGGGGGCTGCATCCTGTCTGAAGTCCCCTCCTTGACCTTCACTTTCACTGTGACCTGGAGATGAGAGGG
Organism: Alligator sinensis; assembly: GCF_000455745.1. Lineage (NCBI taxonomy): Eukaryota > Metazoa > Chordata > Crocodylia > Alligatoridae > Alligator > Alligator sinensis. The sequence continues at coordinate 94,603 of NW_005843531.1, forward strand.
ACATGTCACCGGGAAGCTGGGAGCGGGACAGACCTGGCGGCAGGTAACCTCCCCCAGGCATGTGGAGCCAGGGGTGGCAGCATCAATGATCTTAGTGAAACTCTCATGCATGCAACTTCTCAGCCTCCAACTGCCCCAACTGTAACCCCGCGGCCAGGGTCACCACCTCGGCACAGGTCTCCATGCTGTGCCCCTGGGCCCAGGTCCGCATGAGCAAGACAGCCGGGACCTGCTGCAGCACCACCAGCTCCACCATGTGCCCCTGCTACAGCGCTTGGGTCCAGGTAGAGCCAGCAGAGCTCCTACAGGTGGATGCAGACTTCCCACAGACCTTCGGCCTCCTGGTAGCACAGACCGCCCGACATACTGACACCACGTCCCTGGCCCGGGGAGCTCATTCCCTGGTGCCAGCGGTGCGGTGCGCGAGGGCCCCGCGGGGGCTGCTTCACCTCCTGCCCCCGGGCCCCGCCGTGCTGGACCAGCTCCTCCTGCAGCTGCTGCTCCACTTGCTGCGGGCGGGGCGCCT
>NW_005843531.1:95336-95796 GCF_000455745.1 Alligator sinensis
CCCGCCCCTCCCAGCAGCCCCCGCGCCCCCAGCAGCTCCCTGGGCCGCGCCCACCCCCTGCCCCACCGGTGCCCCTCACTCCGACCCGCCGCGGGATCGCCCTCCCCCTACCTCCGCCTGGCGACGCCTGCGCACTCACTGCTCTGCCTCTGCCACTGCCCCGGGCTGCTGCCACCTTGAGCCTGCGCAATAAGTTCTCTCTCAAAGGAATCCCGTCCCCTGTGAGGGCGCACGCGCAGAGAGGAGACCTAGCACCCTAGCGAGGGACTGTGCGTGAGCTGGAGGTTGTTGGCGGAGTTGGATGCGCGCGCAGCGGCGGCGGGCGGGAAAAAGGCAGCGAAGCTACAGCCGCCCGCGCTGTCCCTGAGGACGGGGGTCCTGGGGGCTGTCCCCGCGCGGCCCGGCCCGTGTCCCCTCGCGCTGCGGCCTCGTGCGGGGCACCTGGGGGCAGGCACCCCCG
>NW_005843531.1:96095-100991 GCF_000455745.1 Alligator sinensis
CACAGCTTCTGGTGTCAAAATGGCAGCTGGTGACTATGGCACCAAGCCCATGTCAACACGGCACTGGTTTTACTTCACGAAAGGCGGGGGACTGCTTCCTAGCCATGGGGTGCCGCACCGGGGCTGGAAATGTGCCCCAGATGGTTGTGTCCTGATTCACCAAAGGGGGCTGGGGCCTGGTGGAGACTCGTGGGAGTCTGCGCGCCACCTGGCAATGGTCTCCATGGACCACACAATGCCTCGGTGTCTGCCCCAGAGTGAGAACAACGGGGCAGAAAAGGCTAAAAATCATGTGTGCGCGCACACGCTCGTGTATATTTGTAAACATACATATGTGCACTATATATGTATATTTATGCATGTATGCATATATGCCATGTATATGTATGTGGGTATAGATGTTTGCATTTATATACATATACATATACGTGTGTATGTGGGTATGCATATCGTTATATATGTGTGCACAACTGTTTCTGTCTATATGTATTCATGTGTATATGTATGTGTGTATACATGTACACTTATGTGTATGTACAGAAGTGTATTATATGTTTAATGTGCATGTACGTATGTGTGTATGTCCACACGTGAGCAGATATTTATGTGCATGTGTGTGTATAGATGACTGAATTCACATGTATGTATATCTATACATATGTATATGTATGTAGATAGGCATATGTATATGATTGTATATATGTGCACATGTATATGCTTCTCTGTGTATGTATATATATGTGTATGTATACATGTGTGTGTGTGTGTGTACTATATATGTGTATAAGTATATTTGTATATGTGCAATCAGGACTGGTAGTAGAGATGATATCTTTTATTAGACCAACAAGATTTTTGAAATAAAACTTCTTTAATTGCAAGCTTTTGGGCACAAACACCCTTCATCAGGCATTGGAGAAAAGATTGTAAAAGTTCTCTGGGTAGAAATGAAAGTTCATATTTCATAGGATTTCACAGGGGAGTCAATAGATGGAAAACTCCTCTGGGCAGTCAGTTCATAGCTGGTATGAAGCCTCTCACCTCCTGTGAGGCTCTGTGATGATGCAAATTACCTTGAAACAAAGGCAGGAGCTCAGCTTTGTGTATGTGAATAATTGTATGTGCATATATGTACATACATGCATAACCTCACATTAGGTGCCAGGGTAGGCCTCAATCAGCAGTGGGTTCCAGGAGCTCTTGCAGTGCCCGGCCTCATTATTGAACCGTGCCTGCAGGCAGAGAAAATAGTAGAGGGAAGGAGGAAGGAATGACTAAATGAGAAGGCTCCTTCTTGTCCTGCATGGGGGGCCATGGAGAAACAGCATAAAATGGATCCAGACCCCCACGGGATGTCCCCTCTCCCCAGCTGGAGTGTGAAATCTTTTAAAAATTTTATTTATTTTTTAAGTACATTTTTTCGAGTCTCAAGCTAAATCAATTCCAAATCCGTGAGTCATTCAAGAACCGCATCTGGCCCTACTTCCGGCAAATGTTCTCCATCCCCACCTAAGGCTTCAGATGTTTCCAGAACATTTGGCAGGCATCCTACATGCAGGCCCAAGCCCAGAGGCTTGGGGTTCAGATGACCCTGAGTTTCACTTGCCCTCAGCTGCACAGCCACAGGAGCAAGCTAGGGAGTAGTCTCCCATTTCCATAAAGTTGGCATAAAGCCAAGATCTTCCCACCGGAAATGAACGTGGGAGGTTAACTATGCATTACCTCTGCTTGTGTACTACCCCTTCCAGAAAAACTTACCCCCGTGACAAGGAAAACTGCCATAGTGGTCACGGTATTTCCCCTGGAGTGTGAAATCTTACCAGTGTCGGATGGGGGGCTGACAACAGACTCCATGTTGATCCTTGCTAAGATCTGCTTCTTTCCTTTCTCCCACCTCAGGTGGAAGGTGACCCGCATGTGGAGAAGACTCCCACACTGGATGGCTGCTTGTTTTTAACAGCTTGTGACAAGAATAGGGCTGAGGGGAAACCATCTCCAGCCCAGCTTGGCCTTCCTCCTTTGGCTCGGGTGCATCCTTCAGCCTGTGGTACCATTTACACTGGCCTCACCCCCTCCAGCCCATTTGCAGTTTGTTCTATGCCGAGCACTAAAGCCCCCTGGCAGCCCATCTCGGCCTTGTGGCTGCCATACCATACCTTCCCTCCATGCTTTGTCCTGGTGCCACAATATGGCTTCCTCTGGAAATGGTGCTTTCCAGCCCTCCTGCCTCTCCTCAGCAAAACCAGTTGCTTTGTTATTTCCTAGAGTTGACAACATCCTGGGTTTGAAAAGGGGATGTTGAGGCAGGATCTTGCATACAGGCAGGGACCTAGAAACCTGGGGCTTGAGGGCCGGGAAGGAGGGGAGATGAGAACGAGAGCCCGCATACCTCCTTCAGCTTTTCTGAGACACCTTCTCGGGCACAGGTGGGGTCTGCTCCGCACTTAGTTCTGCTTCATCTCCCATGTTCTGTAGTGTGGGTGAGCCCAGATCTCAGGGCTTTGCAGGTCTCCAGTTGGGGCCAGGCAGGACTTCATGAATGCTTCTTGGGGGCAGAGGAATAGGTTTCTCTAAGGCAGGGCTGTCCAGCTGGAGGGTTCAAGGCAGGGACAGCTGGACATTAACCATGCCGACACCAAGTGCCCCGTACCCCCAAATGCCACACACAGCACAGAAAGCTCAGCTCCCTCCCTGGCTGCAGCTTGTGCACCCCAGCCTTCTCCCAGCCACTGGTGCAGGACTAGCTTGGGTGGGGGCTTCCTAACCCTTTCAGGGGCCACACATGTACAGCCCTGGTGTAAGGCACTGGGGAGTTAGCCACATCTGATCCTCAGGGCTCCTGATACTTCTGTCGGTCCTTACAAAACCAAGAGGTTTCCTGGCTGGAGGGCCTTGCTCTTTCATTCAAACTCAGGCCCATCTGACCTCAGCAAAGGGTCTATCATGTTATTGGTGTTCTTCACCTGGAATACATGTCACTCAGGAGGGTTTGAGCCCTACCTAGCTCAGGTGGAGGAACGGCATGGTTGGAATTGCCCTGAGCTTTGCTGGTTGCAGTGTGTGGTTGAGAGGATATTCTAGCCAACCCCTGCTCCCCACCCTTGCTTTCTGCTGCATGTGTTAGGAGCTTTTAAGCCTCTGTCAGAGGCACCAAGGCTGGAAAAGCACTGCTTCTGGGAAGGATTGCTTCAGAGAAGGGCTAACCATCTTGCTACTGCTCTTGCCAGGTGGCGGGGCTCGCCTGGTGTGTCACATCCTCTGGGAAGGACCAGAGTGTGACATCCCAGGAGACAGCTTGGGTGAGGAAGCTAGGATCAGGGGGCCACACTTCCTGGACACTCTATATTCCCAGGAGGACTTACTGTCTGTCATACAGGTGGCCATGACATGGGAGAAATCTTTCTCTTTTATATATTTTCCCTGGAAAAAAAAAAAAAAGGGTCGGGGATGTGTGGTATGTGAGATAATACGGTACTCCCATGAGCAGGTGAGAATGGTTCCCCATCCCTTTCCTCAGTTGGGGACTTTGAAAACATAGAGCCTGGCCAAAGCCAGTTGCAACTTCATTCATACACTATCAGACCATGCAGGATGATGGTAACTGGCTGATATGACCACCCATGTACTCAGGAAACCAACCCTTCAGTTCATTCATCAGTGCCTTCTAAGTCCTCCAGGTTTCCCACATAGCTTGGTGATGCCCCGATTCCAATCCACACACCTTATCCCATCCCCTGCAGCCTTGAAGAACAATTTGTCCTCCATATAATGTCTCCCTTCAGAGATCTGCTGCGTGGGCAAATCAGACAGCCCAAAGGCTGGCAGAGAGCACCTTGGGTGCCAGCCTGGCCCAGGTTGACATCCTGCTTTGCTGCCTGCTGTAAAAATCCTTTTGCCATCAGAATAAAACCCATGAGGTTCACAGAGCACGATCTTCCTTGGCAAGGCAGTCCCAAGAATTGCTATTCCAGGTGGACACGCCTGAGGCAACCGACTGAGGATTAGACAGGTGAGTCCCCACCATTTCCATGTCTGTCATGCATCTAAAACCAGACACCTGAGAAACTCTCTCCTAGGAGGCAGGACTCCTGGGTCCTCTCCACAACTGCGGAAAGTCCAGTGGCTTAGAGCAGGCTGAATAAAAGCCCAGATGCCTGGGTCCTCTCCCTGGAAGTGGAAGGAAAGTGAGGTCCAGCAGGCCAGATTGGAAGGGTTAGAGAAGCTCCATCCCTGTCTTTGGGAGGGGATGTGGGGGGCTGGGTGGGTTAGAACAGTGGGCTGAGACTGGGATGGAGATTGTGGGTGAGCAGCAGCTGCCAGGACTCCTGGTGTCCTTTTCCTCCAATCCTACAAGTCTCTGTCCCTGCCCTGGTCTCACCAGGGTGATCAGCCTTCACTACAATTTGCAAAGTATCCTGCAGCCCCTAGAGAAAGCTGCTGTCCCGATCTAGAGCCAGGGGCAGTGACTGGCTCAGCCTGTGCCTGCACACAACCAGCTGCCCCTGCCCTTGAATGCTGGGGACTTTGGTACTACTCCAACTCAACTGGCTGCCTCTTCTCCCCCACAGTGCCAGTAACCACAGCCAAGTGCAGGATGAGCTGGGAGTGTATGGGGGAAAGTGAAGCACCTCCACCCCTCTGGGTGAGACCTGTTGTCAGCCACTATCACAGTTGTGGGACCGGCTTTAGTCCTGGTGGGCAGCTGAGCAGGGCAAGGAACTGATGCCAGGATCTGTCTAGTTAGTAGTATTCATGATGGTAACAGCCAACAGGGCCGTCCCTAGGGGGGTTCGAATCCAGGAGACCGCCTTGGGCCCTGCGCTTTGTGGGGCCCCGCAGTCAGTGCTGTATAGGCCCCGCCACAGCCCACAGCTCCAGCTGCTCACCACCACCCCA
>NW_005843531.1:101304-102012 GCF_000455745.1 Alligator sinensis
ACCCTCCCCCCGCTGCGGCCACTTGCCACCCCTCCCAGCCCCACACACTCTTAGGGACAGCTCTGATAGCCAGAGTAGTAGTACTAATAATAACAATAGTAATAGGAACATTATTACTGCTACTACTACAGTTATATTAATAATCGTAATAGTGATAGAAATAATATTTTTGTTACTACTGCTGTTGCTATAATAATAGTTTCATAGTTTCTAGGGTCGGAAGGGACCTGGGCAGATCATCTAGTCCAACCGCCTGCCATGGCAGGAAAGAGTACTGGGGTCAAACGACCCCAGCAAGATGGTCATCTAACCTCCTCTTAAAAACCCCCAGGGTGGGGGCCTGCACCACCTCACTTGGAAGCTGGTTCCAGACCCTAGCCGCCCTGACCGTGAAGTAGCGCCTCCTGATGTCCAACTTAAACCTTCCCTCCGCCAGCTTGTGACCGTTATTCCTGGTCACTCCTGGCAGCGCTCAGGGGAACAGGGCCTCCCCCAGTGCCTGTTGATCCCCCCTGACTAGTTTGTAGCAGGCCACAAGATCCCCCCTCAGCCTTCTCTTCTGGAGGCTGAACAGATTCAGGTCCCGTAACCTTTCCTCATAGGACCTGCCCTGCTGTCCCTTGATCATGCGAGTGGCCCTCCTCTGGACCCTCTCGATGCTGTCCACATCCCTCTTAAAGTGCGGCTCCCAGAACTGGACGCAGTACT
>NW_005843532.1:0-8573 GCF_000455745.1 Alligator sinensis
GTCCTTTCTGTACAATCTATAACCCTCAATGGGTTAACTAGAGTCACTCTGAGCTAACCTGACTCGCATTATGGGGAAAAGCTATTTGTCCAAATGGAGATGTGGCTGCAGCATGGGCAAGCATAACCCAACTTCCAAGGGAACCAGCAGCTACAAAGACATGGTGATATGGGGCATGGGGCTTGCAGACTGGTTGCTGGGCCACCTAGAGGACTATGCAGTCTCATCATGGGTCAGCAACTGAAGGACTGTTGGTCTTTAAGCCATGCCCGAGTATCTCCACTTGAACTTCCCCCTGCACCCAGACGGGGCAGCTAGAGGGAGCTCAGAGCACCACTTAACTCAGGCTGGAAGTTGGTAGGTGTGGACAGGATTGAGAGTAGGGGCAAGCCCATGCAAACAGGGGCAACACTGCAACAGAGACCACCCCTTTGTTTCCTGACATACATCTCTCCTTATTAAAGGTGAATACACAGAAGCTGACTACAGTGCCCCGTGCAGCTCAGGTGAGTTCAATGTGCCTGCAGTCTAGCCTGGTAGCAGCACTGGTGGCACCTGACCCTCACTAACACTGCCTCCTCGCTAGGTCCATTCCCATTTCTGAGGTTTCCAGAGCCCCCACTACAGGGTGGAGAGCAACAGGTGCCCGCTAGGGCTGTGCGAAGCTTCGGATGGTGACTAGATTCGAAGGAGATTCGGCCTGATTTGGTGGCCGAATCTCCGAATCTGAATCAAATCAGGGGACCAATTTACAGGTTCGAATCAATTCAAAGCTCTCCGAATCTTCAGCAAAGATTCAGAGAGCTTTGATGATTTGGGCAGTCCTTGGTGGCTGCAGCAGGGGGCTGCAGCCACTCTGAGCTGGTAAGTACTAGGGCTGGGGAAGGGGATCATGGGGGGGCCCCTGCCAGCCCCCCCAAACCCCTGATTCCCCATGCCGCCGACCCACACCTGGTCCCCCAGGCCCCCTGTGGCTGCCCCTGCCCGCTCCAGCTCCCGGTACTTTAAAGAAAAGTCCCAGTGCTCACCTGGTGCTGCCAGGTGGGGGGCGATCCCCACTGCTCCATGCTGCATGGGGGGGCTCTGCACAAGCCCCCATGGCCCCCCCCATGGCCCCCCCATGGCTGCCCCACCTGCCAGGGCTCTGGCCCTTTAGGGAAAAAAAAGCAGAGAAAAGCCCTGGGACTCAGGGCTCCTGGTGCAGCCTCAGGGGCTCCTGCAGAGCCCCCATGTGGCACGGGGCAGCTGGGGGTTTCTTCAGGGTTTTCTTTTTCTTAAAGGCCTGGCGCTGACCCGCGAGGGGGCTAGGGGAACTAGGAGGGAGAGGGGGGTTCAGGAGCTCGTGCAGAGCACCCCACACAGCGTAGGGCAGCGGGGATTGCCCCCTGCCTGGCAGCACCTGCTGAGCCGGAGCTTTTTTCCCCCCCCCAAGTGCTGGGAGCTGGGGCAGGCAGGGCAGCCATTGCTGGGCTGGGAGAGGGGCGGGGGATGGGCCTGGCTTGGATGATTCTGCGATTTGGCCGAATTGAATCAGGACAGTGATTCAAATCACCGAATTGAATCGCTGTCCCCCGAATCAGCCAAATCCAAAGCAAATACTAGCTGCTTCACACAGGCCTATTGCTCACAGCTCTGACAGAGTTCTCCAGTGTGAGAACTGACCACTATGGGTGTACTGATACAGCAGTCCAGTGTTGGATCAGCACCAATTTAAAGAACATTGACTGCATCAGAAATTCACATTTTTTGCCCGATGTGGCCAATAATGTGGCTGATAAACACCCTGAGCATGCCACAGTGCAGCACATAGGCGGCAAGGAGCACAACCCAGCAGCCTGATACCAGCTGGACACAGCTTAAGTCTGCCCCAGCCCCACTCCCTCCCTCACCGCAGGGGCCTCTATCTGCCCCCTCCCTGCCCATTCCTTCCCCCTCCCCCTCCCCCTCCCCTTCTACCACAACAGACTGAACTGTCGGACACTGCTCTTCAAGCTGTGTGCTGGAAATCGGATCAATATCGGCCAATATGCCTCCTTAAAAATCAGTTATCTGTATCAGCCCCAAAAATCTCTATCAGTGCACTCCCACTGATCACAGAATCTCAGAGAAGTAGAGCTGGACAGGACCTCCATAGGTCATCTAGTTCAATCCCTGAGGCAGGCTCATCCCTGTCCAAACCATTTCATAGATTTCATAGACATTAGGGCTGGAAGGGACCTCGGAAGATCATCGAGTCCAGCCCCCTGCCCAAAGGGCAGGAAGTCAGCTGGGGTCATAGGATCCCAGCAAGATAAGCATCCAGTTTCACCTTGAAGGTGTTCAATGTAGGCGCTTGAACCACCTCTGGTGGCAGGCTGTTCCAGACCTTGGGGGCTCAGACAGTAAAGAAATTCTTCCTTATGTCCAGGAAAATGTCCCATTTTATTGCATACAAATCCATAATTTAACCTCTTAATAAAGCTACCATCAGCCCTGACAATGCAAAATGTAACACCCTAACCTGCCAGAGGTAAAGCATAGGAGACCTGGGGGCCAATGTCCTGCTGCTGTAAAAGGTGGTTAATATAAGCTCAAGAGATCTCAGGCAAAGGAGCATGCCCCTGATACAGAGGGAAGCAAAACCTCCAGTCCATACCAACTTGACCATGGGGTACAATTTCTTCCCAAACCCAAATAATGCAATCAGTCATACAGTAACCAACCCACAGAAGCTGCAAGTGAGGGCTGTGGGGAGGAAGTGGGGGCATTTTCTGGGAAGAATCTAGGCAGGACTCAAGGGAAGAGGACTCTGAGGCTGTTGTGAGGATAGGACATGAGCCTGTCTGATAGAATCTTGATGGATGTTGGGAGAAGTGTGGGGTGCAGTATTGGGAGAGGAGGGGAAGGGCAGAGGGAACCAACTGACTTTGATCCTTGTCTCCTGGGACATTTGCTTGTTGTTTTAAAGCCCCCGGCACAGAGGAAGAAAATTCTCGCTGATGCCACTGGTCTGGCCTCCCAGCTGGGCCCCTGCCCTCCCATCCCAAACACCTCATCAGCAGCCAGACACACAAGGATCTGCCAAGCTGACTGGCCCTTTTTCAGCAGCTGCTCCTAGTCCCAGCTGCCCCCTTTCCTCTCAGCCTGGGCCAAATGGAGCTTGCAGCTGAGCAGTCATAACACAGACCCTGAACATCTTCTGCAGACAACACATCTGAGGGTGCTCTGGAAATGTGCCTCTGCCATCCCCTCTCAACCTTCAACCCTGCCCGCATGACTGGAGCTCATGTACGTGGGACCAGTGGGACTGCTGGGATTTGCCTGCCTGCTGTGGCAGAAGCAGCACATTAGAATCTGTGACATGTCAGCCCTGCTTGTGACGTCTTTTCTTACTGTGCGCATCCGTTTGCTTCCACAACACAGTACTGACAGGGGATGGCAGCACTGGAGCCAGATAGGACCCATACAAGCAGGTGTGCTGCTGGTTTTCCCTCTCTGTCCACAGCAGTTTGGTCCTGGGGCCCAGTGCCAGCCCAATGCATTACAGCCCTGGCTACAAGACTGACCTAACTTCCATGTGCTGCAGTAAGCCTACAAGTGGGGACAAAGTGCTAAGGAGGGGAGCCCAGGGAAGGTGTCAGCAGTGCACACACTGCTTGGAGGGATCATGGCTACAACTTTATCAGACACAGCTCTTAACACCAGTGCTGCAAAATGTGCACTCATAACCTGCTGCTTTGGGAGCACTCTTCCTCTCTTACACGATGCTCAGTCTGGGCTAAGATAGCTGCCCCCTCAGGGTACCTCACCCTCCAGTAGTGATGGCAAACAAGAATAGCTGTCTTTCCAGCTCAGTTTCAAGGTGAGGTAGGGGCTGAGCCTTGCAAAGTAGGGTTTCCAAGCAACTGCTTGCCCTGGATGGTAGAGGACAGATTTACAAGGGCCATCCTAGCCCCTGGCCAAGGCCACCAAAGGACTCTTTTTCTAGACACCTAATACTATCCCTCTAACACAACAATCTACACCCGAAATAACTGACAGCTAAAATGAAGGGCAGGTCATGATGAGCCACTGGGAGTGCAATGGTTCAGCATCCCACATAGAACTAGACCAAATTGGGCAAGATTCACCACCCCCTAAACCAGAGGCTAAGGAGTCTGAGCCCAACCAGCCTGATCTTCCTAATGTATAGCAGACAGTCCCTCTGGTTCGACAGAGAGGGGCTCTTTGCTATACATTAAATAATTCTTAATTAAACAAAGGCCACACCTTGTTAATTAACTTTAGCTACCACCAGTATGGGGCTGTGGTTTGTGCTCAGCCCCTACATCCCTTTCTAAGCACTTGGTGGACAAGGTAATGATTGGAAGTCAGCATAGATTCACCAAAAGCCAGTCATGCCTAACCAACCTGATTGCCTTCTATGACAAGATGACTGGTTCTGTGGACGTGGAGACAGCACTAGAAATAATGTACCTTGATTTTAGCAAGGCTTTTGATACAGTCTCTCACAGCAATCTCACAGGCAAGCTAAGGAAGTATGGGCTGGATGAACGGACTGTAAGGTGGATAGATAACTGGATGAAGCCTCTGGGCCAGAGAGTAGTAATCAACGGCTCCATGTCTAGTTGGCAGCTGGTATCAAATGGAGTGCCCCAGGGGTCAGTCCTGGGGCCAGTTTTATTCAGTGTATGCATCAGCAACCTGGAAGATGGGATACAGTGCATGCGCTGCAAGTCTGCAGATAATACCAAGCTGGGGCGAATGGTAGGTATGCTGGAGGGTAGGGCTAGGATTCAGAGAGCACTAGACAAATTGGATTGGACCAAAAGAAATCTCATGAGATTCAATAAGGACAAGTCCAAAGTCCTGCACTTAAGATGGAACAATCCCATGCACCAGTAAAGGCTGGGGACCGACTGACTAAGCAGCAGCTCCATAGAAAAGGAACCTGGGGGTTACAATGGACAATCAGCTGAATATAAGCCAACAGCATGCCGTTGTTGTAATAATGAAAGCTAATGGCATACTAGGCTGTGTTAGTAGGAATGTTGCCAGCAGATCAAGAGAAATGATTAGTCCCCTCTATTCGGCACTGGTGAGGCCACATCTGGAATATTGTGTCCAGTTTTGGGCACTCCACTACAGAAAGGATGTGGACAAATCGGAGAGTCCAACAGAGGGGAACAAAAATGGTTCAGTGGCTGGGGCACATGACTTCTGAGCAAAGGCTGAGGGAACTGGGCTTATTTAGTCTGGAGAAGAGAAGACGGAGGTGGGATTTAATAGCAGCCTTTGACCACCTGAAGGGTAGGGAAGTTTAGGTTAGATATTAGGAAGAACCTTCTCACTAGGAGGGTAGTAAAACACTGGGACATGTTACCCAGAAAGGTGGTGGAATCTCCATCCTCAGAGACTTTTAAGACCTGGCTAGACAAAGCCTTGACTGGGATGATTTAGTTGGGGATGGTCCTGATTTGAGCAGGGGGTTGGACTAGATGACCTCCTGAAGTTACTTCCAACCCTTACTTTTTATGAATATGCCATCAGTATGGGGCTGCGGTTTGTGCTCAGCCCCTATGTTCCCTTATGCACAGGCTTTGCCCAATGATGTGCATGGATTCAACTTGCACACAGACCCAAATGCTGCCTGCCCTGCCTTCCCCTCCCCACACCTCATCTTGACACATAACAGACAATGGACAAGCCACAAAGTTACCCGACTCATGCAGAGCAGGCAAGGGCCACCCTGCATGGGCAGCAAGGAAGGCAACTCTCCAGAACAGGCAGCTTGTATGCCAGGCCAGGCTGGGGAAGACAGGGGAAACATCAAAGCAGAGCCATCTGCGCGCTGGGCAGTCGAAGTGGAACCCTGGAACCTTAAACCTGCCTTTCCCATCCCGAGTTCAACCCTGCAAAGGAAGAAGAAGAATGCCTGCAACATTTATATATTCCTGGCCCTGAATGCACACAAGTCACACAGAGCAGCCCATCAGATCCCACCATGCTGGCTGGCCGCTGTCTGCTATGCAGAGGCATGACAGCAGCCCCAACCAATTGCAGGTGGGTCAGTCACGAGGATGAGAGAAAAAGAACCACTCCAGGACATGAGGCAGGCAGAAAGGCCAGCAGCAGCAGGATGGAGATGCATGAGCCCAGGGACCAGGATTTAATCCTAGAACAAGTCAGGAGAGCAGCTCTCGCCTGAGACTGGACAATGGAGACAAAACAGCCATGTGACACAGAAGGGAGGGGTCACCTGGCCCAAAGAACCCCCCTGTCCACTGTTAATTCTTGCTTTCTCCCTCCCTCCTCCACTAATGAGGTCACAGCAATGAGATCTGCCCCCTTCTACCACCCAGCTGTTACCAAGGCAAAAAGCACCTCCAGGTGCAAGTCCCAGCTCCAAGTGGCTTCTCCTACTGCCTGGGGTTCAGCTAGCCCAGGGAAGAGATCAGTCTGACCTAAACTGAGACACCACCCAGCAAGGCAGGGAGCTGCAGGGAGGACGGTGTGCTTGGAATAGGGAGACACGGGGCAGCAGGCTCAACCGGCCTCCGCAATGAGAAAGAGGTTGGGGAAGGGGGGGTGGGCCTCAGGCCAGGGCTTGCCCGGGATTTACAGCTCTGGTGTCAACATGGAAGCAAGACCACGTGGCCAGGGCTAGTCAATCACCTGCAGCAAGTGTAAGAAACGCCTTGGGGAATATCACAGCTAAAGCCGCTTGCCCCAGGGTGACATGGTTTAGACAGGAAGCTACCTCCTATGTTAAGGCACTGATTAAACAGAGCACATCTCACAGCTGACCATGTCCTCCTTGTGGTCACAAGCACCTGGACTGCAATGGAGACAGACCCAGACGTTGTCCAGCGCCATGTAGTCAGGGCCAGGCCTGGCATGTGGGTGGTCCTGCATCACCAGCCCAGCAGTGTCTAGTGCTGTTGGGAGCCAGCCTCGCCCAATGCTCCCAGTCTAAGTCTCGAATTGGCCACATTACTTGTGGTGCCTTTTCTTCTGCTCCTTGCATTTCTGAGCCCTCATGTCCTTCTTCATGCGAGTGTCCACGACCTTGAAGTGACCTTTCACTCCTGCAGGGCGGCTCACATGCCGGCCAGCTCCTTTCTTGGCCACCACATATGTGACCTTGCGTTTCTCCTTCCCGAGCCCAGCCTTCTTATAGATGCTGCCGGAGGAGAGAAAGAGGGGTCAGAGTAGAGTCTCATCCTCTTGCCAACCTGCCCTTCTCCCAGCCCAGAGCTATTCTCCTGCCAACATAGAAAGACAAAGTGTAGAACCAGATCCATGGCAGGCGAGGGCTTGCTTATGGATACTGGAAGCAGTTCCAAGACTTGGACTCCATGCTCTAAGTGGTGCATGACTGGAACTGTATCTAAGGGAATAGAGTTGCTCTACCTCCAGCACCAGGCTCTAGTCCTCAGGACAAAGTTCAGTCTCTCCCTCTTCCTCCAGCCTCTGTTCTTTGCTCCTTTGTTTCTCCCCCTCCCCTGTTTCTAGCTCTCCTCCCACTGCACCTGGACCCACAACCAGGCCTTGACACAGACCCATCCATTTCAATCCCCACAGCCTTTCTGCCTGCCCCCTGCTGCTGCTACCTGGGCAGCCTTGGGCTGTCTAAATTCTACCAGCATGAGAAATAAGCCCAAGAAGGAGGTGGAGTGCAACAAGCCAAGGCTGAAGATTTTGAGGATTGGGGTGCCCCAATACTCCTACCAGCACTTCTGCTCAGAGTTATACTGTCAAATTTAGGGTCAGGAAGAAACCTTCCTTCTAAACCAGACTGGCACACGCTACAGAATTGCTCTATAGTATGGATCATGGTCCTCTTCCTAAGATACTCTAAGCAAATACTAACCAATTACTCATCCACTGGCAGTGCCCTGGTCTCCTCTCACCTATGACAATTTGGGGGGGATGGGGGGGATGTTCCTAGTGTCATGTCTTGTAACTGTTTGTCACTGTTTACATTTTAGGGAATCCTTCAGTGGGGTTGCCTGTGAACTGGACTCAGTGGCCCAAGTCCTAAGTGCCCAAGTCTCCTATCATGGTTCTGCTGGGTTATGCAGGTGAACAACCACACTGAAAACCCAAACTCCAGCTCTATGACCATGCCATGCCCAGGCACATGGGCCTATACCCATGCCCAGGCACATGGGCCCAGCCCTCCGGTATCACCTGATGGCCCTGCCCCTGTAACCGTTACAGTGAGCAAGATCACCCCCACGTGCTGTGACTCACCGACGCAACTGGGCCATCTTCTCATGCTCCGAGATATCCACCGTGCTCACAACAGCCTCTGCCTTCTTCTTCATCTGCTCCATCTTCTTCAGCATCTGGAGGAGATGGGGAGAGATCAGCAGGGCAGGCAGAAGATAGAGGGAGAACACTTCTTGCCTGAAGCCGCTGGTTCCCTTACCCGCCGCTTCTTCCGGGCCTTGGCCTCTGCCACCTTCTTGATGGGACGAGCGTTAATCTGGCGCCAGCGCTGCCGGTACTCCTCCACTGTCTGCCGATCCAGGGGCAGCTGCTTCCGGCGGGGCTGGGGCTCCCCCTCCCCCAAACCATCCCGCCGCCCC
>NW_005843532.1:8989-12037 GCF_000455745.1 Alligator sinensis
CCTCCACAAACCAATCCGGCAGCTCCCCCTCCGCTTCATTAAAGGTGTACCTGGGGCAAGTGAAGCCATGCGCCTTCACCCTGGGACTGGGAAGGACTCCTCGTCCATGAGGGGACGGCCCTCTCCCCACCCCCTCCACGTGCACCACAGGACAGAGACCAACCTAACAATACTCCAAAGAAAGGGTTCCTCTCACAGAATGACCCAGGTTACCAAAGAACAGAAGACACAAGTCTCCTCCTCCCCATGAAGTTGCCCTATGAACACAGCTCACCCATACACAGCCAGGAGAGATTGGGGCCCAAAAAAACAAACTCCCACTCCCCCAGCAGACCCTCTTTCCTTGAGGGTGAGTGACCACAAACTGATCAGTGGCAGAGCTCCTGCCCCGCTCCCTTCTCTATCTGAGTGACATCACTGCTGCCCCAGGTACCTGTTGAAGGAATCATCAATCAGATCCCGCCTGGCCTTCTTGGATGTGGCAATGACAGATCCCAGAGTGAGCCCCTCTGCATCCAGGACCCGTGCTCTCTTCACTGAAGAGAGACATGGGCAAGTTAGGGCTAAACTGCCATCCCTTCTCCCAACCCCACCTATGCTCCCAGACATCCAGAGCCTTGAGTGCCATGGGCCACACCAAAGCCCACAGCCCCTCCCCTGCCACCCCTCACCTGGGTCCTCAATAGGCACCACCTCGATGCCACCTGGGGCAGCGTGCACTTGTTTCCTTCCCACCTGTGGTGGCAGGCTATAGAGGGGAAAAGAGAGGGGAGCTATTACTTACATGCAGGAACCAACATGGCAAGGTAGCACAGCTCAGGCTTAACATAGGGGGTCTGGGGTGAAGGGACAGCACATGTAGCTGCCCACATGCACATACATGCTTGCCATGGTTGGGTGTAACCACAGTTTGCCTCTCCCCCACGGCAGGTCAGCCCTCCTCCCCTAAGACAGAAACTGGCCTGGCTCTTCACTCTTCCAAAAGTTCTTCACTGTTAGAACAGGAAGGCAGTGGAACAGACTGCCGTGGGAAGCTGTGGACTCTCCATTGGTGGAGGTGTTCAAGAAAAGGCTAGAAAAGCATTGGTCAAGGATGATCTAGGTGTAGCTTTACATACATTTTCTACAATGGGTATTTCCCCATGGTTCTGGGCTTACTTGGTTGTTGCAGGGGACTGGGAGGGAATTTTACCTTCCCTCCCCAGTCCTGCTCCATGTGTCAGGGTTTTTTCAAGTCCTCCTCAGAAGCACTGGGTGTTGGCTGCAGCCAAGGCTAGCAATTTTGACTGGGCTATGCCAATGCTCCTGTTAGGACTTAAATCTGGAGGCTCCTGGCTAAACAATCTTGCCCCTCTGCTCAGAGTCAGACCAATCACCAATACTTGGGGTCAGAAAGGAATTTTACCCCATGATCAGCAGTCTGGTACAAACTGTGCGGGGCTTTTTACCTTCCTCTGTAGTGCAGGGTACAGCCCTTTACCTAGGGTCTCTTCAGTGCATATTAGCAACTTTTACAGCAGCAGAACATTGGCCGCTTTGAACACCCACAGGTAAAGCAAGGGGATGTTTTGCATTGACTGTTTGGATAGGGATGATCCTGCCTCAGGGAGGGAGCTGGACTAGACTTCCAGCCCTATTTCTCTGTGATTCTACTATTCACCTTTCCTCATTGCTGCTGCTGTCATCGTCATCCTCAGAGCTGCTCTCTCCACCATCCTGGGCTTCACCAGGGTTAGACCCTGTGTCAGGCCCAGGCCTGGTCTTCGCTGCATCTCCTTCCTGAGGCAGCTTCTTCTTTCCCTTCCTCTTTTCAGTCTTTTTGTCTAAGTGACAAGGAGCAGGGGGAACCAAAAACAAACACTGGCTGAGAAGCAACTAGGAACTAGAAAAGGCCCAGCTAGGGACCTGTTCTACCCTGGGGCCCAAAGATGGGTGTTGTTGCCTGCAAACTACACTCCTGCTTTATCCCAGTCTAGACAGGCTGAGGGCAGGCTGACAGCTACACAGCCCAGCACCCAGTAGAGCTCTGTGCCCTGATGCTGGGAAAAGCATGTACCAGTGGCACAACTGACTCCCACATGAACACTTGTTCTTTACCTACTAGGGCAGGGTTGGGAGCACAGTTGCCTGCCCAGCCCCACACCCAGATGAGGAAGGATGTCTCAACTTCTCCCTGGACACCCAGGGCCCTCTTCCTGGGAACTGTGGGTCCCATACACAAAGACCCAGCCCCGCTACGCACCTGGCAAGGGCTCCCTCTTTCTCTTGACCAGTGTCTGCGACTGCTTGATCTCCAGATCCTCGTCCTCATCCTCATCAATGCCAGCAAAGGCATCCTGCAAACAGGAAGAGGTTGGTGGCAGGGCAGAGTTGAGGGTGCCGGGTGGGTGTGGTAAGATACACAGAGGGAAGGAGCCTGCAGTTGGGCAGAGAGGGGGGCACAGACCACTGCTCAGGCTATTTTCATCAGCCCCCCTGCACTTACAGGTCCCTGCAGCAGTAGTGTAGGAGCAGCAAGTGGGAGGACTCCCAGGTACCCACAGCACTGAATGCAGGGCAGGTAGGTCTGCCCAGGGCGGGCTGCTCTGGGGGGGACTGGAAGAGACTCCCACATTCCCCACATACCATGGCCCCCTCCTCTGTGCTGCCTTGAAGCATAACATAGCCCTGATTCCAGCCAGCAAGGGTCCCTCTGGCCTGGATGTGTGCAGCAGGGCTAGGGACACACCTGAAGCTCTGGCTTTTGCTAAGGAAAGTGAGGGAGGCCTAGGACCCCCACCTCTTCCCAAGCCTCACCCACCTGAGCCAGCATAGGGACCTACCTTCCCAAACCACAGACTGGTCTGCCTCTCCTCCAGCACAGACTTCGCTTCAAGGGGCACCAGCAGAGGGTTCTTCTCCTCCTCCTCCTCCCCCTCATCAAACATCACCCTGTAATACAGACAGTCCAATGAGGTCACCACAGCAGGCCCAGGAGAGGCAGTGCTGAGCTGGGCACTCCCCAGTCCAGCACCCAGTACCAGGAGCCCCAGGACCTCACAGGAAAGA
>NW_005843532.1:12068-21054 GCF_000455745.1 Alligator sinensis
TCAGGGTCTGGCTTCTACAGTTCAGGCATGAGCTGGCCAGCCCTCATGCTGAGGCCTCTGGGAAAAATGGGACAAGCCCCTCCCTCCAGCAGGTGATCCTACCAGGCCCCTTAAGAGCACCCGTGGTGCTGGGAGCCTATGGACTGGCAGGATAACTCTGCACCTTCAACGTTTCCAGTACATCACAGCACAGGCACCATGATCTGTTACCTTTATGGCAAATCAAGTGCAACCTGCCCCTGAACACACTCATGAAGCCCCGTTTAGGGAGCCAACCCCAGCACCCAGCCTAGGTACCCTTGACTGCTGCTGCTGGGATCCCCACATCGGTCTCCACCAATGGGCCATGCAGGCAAGTCCTCCCCTCTCCCTCGCCATAGCCCTTGCCTCTTTGGCTTCCGCTTGGCCTTCTCCAGCCACTTCTGCTGCTCCTCGACCTCTGCCAGGTCATCTGAGTCCAGGTCGCTGGCCAGAGACATGGCATCAGCCTCATCCTGCTCTGAGACACACACGTCATCCTCCTCCCCGCGCTGAGTCTCCAGGAAGACATCTGCTGATGCCATGTCCCCTTTTACTACCTCATTCAGCAGCTGAAAAAACAAGGAATGAGCCGGTTGCCCCAGAGCTCCCCCACACCTGCCTCAGCCACTGTCCACCTCAATTCCAGCCATGCCCCTGCCAGCCCCACCAACACCCTCAAGTCTCCTCCATCATTCCAGGCCCCTGCTTCCCCCAGCAAACCACAACCCAAACATCTCTTCCCTCCCCTCCCCACCCCAGGCCTTCAGCTCTGAAGATGCCCCTTGGATGGACCCCACCCAGGACAGACGTTCCCAGTCATGCTGTGGAGAAAGCCAACCAGACCCAGCTCTCCTGGCTCTACACTGCCAGGGTCCCCACCTTTGTCTTCCCAATGGTTTTGAGTGAGAACATGCCAGTCTCGCCCTCATCTGCAATGGAGACGCCAGGAAGGTCCATCTTCAGCTCGACGCGCTCACGCCGTTTCCGCTGCTCCTTCAGGATCTTCTTTTTCTTCCTGGATAAGCAATCAGATAGAGACAGTGGGGGCATGAGGTTACATCCATGACTCACCCTGGAACTCCAGGCTTCTCCACAAACTGCAGCAGGGTTGTGAGCACCACCAGCCCAAGCTGCTCACTGAAGAGACACCCCAACCTGTCCCTCCCTCAGGCAAATCATCCCTGCAAGTCCTGCCCCAGGGTTCACCCAGTCTGCATAGCTCTCAGCGCTCACCAAGAAGCCTGTTTGGGAGCAAAAATGGACCGTCAACATCCACCCTATGGGTTTGTGCCACCCAGGAACCCCAAAGGCACCTCAGAAAGTTACCTTTGACCACCCATGGGGGCAGGGCCCCTGGCTGCCCTAGCTAGAGTTCTTAGCCACAGCACTGGGGCTCTGCAGGGTTCCCTGTCTGGAACCCCTGCCCTGGCCTAGCTGATAACAGGCATCTCACCTACCTACAACACTGGGAATCCCCCGCCCCTGAAAACCCAGATCCATCCCATCTTCCATGCTCCCATGCCACAGAGGCCCCACCCCAGGTACAAAAAGTAACAGGGCAAAAAGCTGTCGTCTCTGCCCTGGGACCACAGAGAGAGCCTCATGTCAAGTGAAGACAACTGGCTAGGCCTCAGCTGTCACAGCCCCATGGCTGCCCTTCCACCACCAGAATGGATAGCACTCACCTCTTCAGTTCGGCCAACTCCTCTGCCTTCATCTCGGCCAATTGCAGCTCCAGCTTCTCTTCCTCATGCATGTCATCAGCCGCCGCTTTTGCTGGCTTCTTGGCTTCCTCCTCCTCACCCTCATCTTCCTCACCAGAGCTCAAACTGCCAGAAGACAGAAGTCACTCAGCCTGCCCCTGCGCTGCACTCTGGGGTCAGTCCTCCTTCCTGGGCCCTTCCCCACCGCAGCTCAATTGCCCTGCCTCTCCTCCTACCTGATGTCCAGCTCCTTGGCTTGTTCCTTCAGCTTCTTGGCCAGAAATCGCCGAAGCTTTGTTCTCCAGTTCAGCAGGGCCCTGGGCAGACGGAGACAAAGTGAGGTCTGCCTGCCCTACACAAGAGTAGAATCCACCATGTGCAGCCCACAGGTTGCCTTGGTGCCTCCGCCTCACATACCTGAGCTCCTTGCGCCCTAGCACACGGATGTCAAGGCAGCACTGGCGTAGCTCCTCAGTGGTGGCACTATGCCGCTCCAGCTCGCCATCCCCCAGTGTGATCTGCACGGGAGACCAAAGAAAGTGACAGCTGCTGCCTCCTGACAAGTCTCCTCCCTTCAACCCTGAGGTCAGGGCTAGGGGCCCATCAGTGAGTCATGACTACTGTGAACCATGTCACCAGGGGCCAGCAAAGGGGTGGCAAATCCAGCTGACTCCTCCTCAGACCTCATTTGCTTCCTGGACAAGATGGCAAGCCCACCCTGCTCTGCTTCCACAGGGGCCAGCCCTACCCAACCTGGCCAGGGTACATACCTCATTGGCCTTGGAGAGAAAATCCACAGGGTTGGGGGCCTTGAGAAAATCCATCAGTGTGAAGCGGTGGTAGAGCGTTGTGTCACCCTCAGCATAGCCCTCTGCCTGCAAGAGAAAGGAAGAGAGGATGTGGAGAGGCAGTATCATGGGTTCCCAGATTTTCAGGCCAGAGAACCATTACACCAAGTTCCCGTGCGCTGTAGAGAGGACAAGCTACTCTCTAGGACGACTTGGCCCTAGACATTGCTTAATGAGCCATCTATTTGTGTATCCACAGGCCTTATTATCAACAATTTTGTTTGTTTTTTACTTCCCTCCAAACTACTGACCAAGATGATCAATGCCAGGGACCTAGTGCTGATGCCTGTGCAACCCATGCAGCAAGGATGCCCTGGCAGCAGCAGCTTCTTAGCATTCAGCAGGTGCTTTATTGATCCTGCAGGGTGCTGGGATTTCCAGATGTCAAGCAGTCATAAGTCAGCCACTGGGCAAAAGAACTGTGCACATCACATCTAGAATCTGGAATGGGCTTCCAAGTGAGGTGGTGCTCTCCCCTACCCTGGAGGTCTGTAAGAGCAGACTGGACATACACCTGGCTGCAGCCCTCTTTCCTGCCCAGGGCGAGGGGGGTGGGGGGGTCAGACTCAATGATCTACCAAGGTCCCTTCCAACACTGAAAATCTATAGGTGCCTTTAATCAGCCAAACTTGTAACCTCAAAGGATGAGGTCAAGTTGGTTTGAACACATCCATTTTTCAAACCTTCTTGACTGCCATTGTTACATGCCTCTTCTCCTCCTGTTAAATAAACCCTGCCTCAGCTTTCCCTTGCCTTGCCACAGGCTGGTGCCAGGTCAACCAGCTTGTAACTACCCACATGGTTCTGCCCCCTTTCTGAAAGCAACACAGCCTTGACACTCCCTCAACATCTCTCCAGCAAGCCAAGAGGCAGTAGAAATAACACAAGAGGGGAGGGTTATTAGAACCTGCCAATCTGAAAGTATTAATCTCTGGCAAATTATATTTAATATTCTGGAAAAGCCTTCACACTCCACATGCAATACAAGCACAGCACCCCACTTCCCTGCGATCTTAAGAGTTTTTCAATCTCTTATCTGTTAACAGACTAATTTTACTAGGATATGAATTGTTCCAAGACCCACAGCCACGCCCCAGGATACGATCCCCTCCTCAGCCCTGGGGGTTGCTTGTCCTGCCCTAGAGGGACCCCACACCCTCCATTCCCCCCCAGCCAGGGATACTCTCTCATACCTTTGGCTTCTTCTTGGTCACCAGCTCACTCACAGACTTGGCCTGAACCTCAACTTCCTTGAAGGCATATTTTGGATCAAAAAATTTGCTGTCAATTTTATCTGGGGCCAGGTACCCTTGGAGACAGTGGAGGATCAGAGATGTCAGCACATACCTCCTGCCCACTTCCACCAAGCACCCTTGCCCCTCACACCTGTCCCCAGTCCCCTTCCCCCTCCTCACCTTGGCAGACGACAAAGATCTCAGCTGACTCATTGCGGGAGGCCTGTGGTTTGGTGGCCTGCACTTTGTGGAAGAACTGCTGGAAGATCCAGAGAAGGGGCTGGTAGTCACGGGAGCGGAAGACCTTGGTGATGAACCAGCCACCTTTGCAGAGGAATTCACAGGCAAGCTTCAGGGCCATGAGCGTCAGATTGGCTGAAGTGAGGAAGAGAGAGAAGGCAAGAGTCAGCTCTTCACCTAGTGCCCAAAGCCTCAACTCTCCAGGCTCCCCAAACTCAGAGACGGGGCAGCCCTGTGGAAGGGGCTCCGACTAGATTCTGGTGCCAGTGGCAACCAGTGCTGTGGTAACCCAGGGACGCATCAGGGCAGGGAGCCCAGCCTGGGCCAGGATTCCACTTGGGGCTTAAAGGAAGGGGAGCTGGCACACCTGGGTCACATAGCTTTGTCATAGTGGGAGGCCTGTAACATGCCCATGGGAGCAAAGACCTCCTACCAGTTCACTGTCTGAGGACACGTGGCCCACAATACTGTGTGGCACTGGGTGGGTTGCCCAATCCCTCTGACTCAAGCCACTGGGCAGGGCTAGAACCACTGACCACAGCTCAAGGGTGCATGTTTAGAGTGGACTAAATCCCTGGCCCCTGTGGAGATAAGGGCTGCTACTGAGCTCAAGGGGCAGAGAAGAGCCCTGTCCAGGACAGGGGAGCCTGGGGGGAGGGACATACCTTGAGAGTAAGCATCGTGCACCCAGCTTGCCCCCACGTTGGGAGCCCCATCATTAAGTACCACATCTACCTTCCATGTCTTCAGCTCCTTGCGCAAGGCCTAAGGAGGTGAGAGAGCATGATGAACCCGGCTTGTCACAACTCCCACTTGGAGCATCCTGGGGTCCCAAGCTCCAGCACACCATGTCTCCCTGCTCCCTATGCAGCACCCGGAGGCCAACAGTCCAACCTCTCTGCACATCCTAATCCCAGGCACTGATAAATCCCTACTCCCCAGCTAGGGAAGTCCAGGTTGTGTCTGGGGATCCCTGCCCCAGATAGACCCCTGGAGTGTGTATGTGTGGGATGTCCTTCCCCCACCCATATGCAGTGCCAAGCTGGGGGAGCCATGCTAAACCATCAGACCACTGGGTTACAGCTGGCCCAGCAGACAGAACTGTTACCTGACGGCATTTCTCCGTAGTGATGTCCTCCTGCAGCGTCACCACACTGGGGGTGGGCTTGGGGGGAACCAGATCCACCCCTAGTAACAAGAGAGTGCCAAGGAGATCAGCACCTGCTGGAACCCAGTCCTGTTCCCAGAGGGGCATCCCAGCCCACCACAGCTCTCCCTTCCATATACCTCTGAGGGTACAGCAACGACCAGCCCCAGCCAATACCCACCCCTTCGATCATTAGGAACAGCAGTATTCTTTTCCTAGCAGCCCCCACAGACACCCCTTGTCTCCTCAGCTTACTCCCCACAAATATCTTGCCCCTGCTTTCCCCCCCCAAGCCAGTACACAGGCTCCCCCACATCGCTCACCGATAATGAGACTGGAAACCGGCATAAATTTGGAGGCCACTTGCAGCCTGTGGAGAGCAGAAAGGGTCAGAAAGCCTCATTTGGTACCATAACCTGCTGCATGAAGGCTCTTATCACCCTCCATCTCAAAGAAGATGAGCTGCATGTAATTAACTTCAGCACCCAGCACACACCCTGTGACCCCCACCCAGGAGGGCCTGTCTGAGCACACACCTCTCAGAAAAGGAAATGGAGCTGCATTCCCAGTGGCCAAGAAGGGCATAAGGCCCAGAGGGGCTCCCAAGTGTCACCCTTCACTGGCTGGCATGGGACAAACTGAATGTCCATGACAGAGAAGAGATCCCAGCAGGGAACCGCTGTTCACTGCAAGGTGATGCCACTCCAAACCATACTACTTTGGCTGAAGACAAGTTGTTCCAGAGGGGCTGCACATGTGCAGAGCCACAGGGAGACAAGGCCTCCACCTTTGGGAACACTGTGCGAACAGGCATTACTGCAGAGTGCACAGGGGCCACCTGGACCAGTGCCTCCCAGTACAGGCTAGGATTCCAAAAAGCCCACAGCTTGCCAGCAACTAACTGCTCTTGGAGCTGACCTCTCCGAGCAGCTTGCTGAGGCACCCTGGGCATGACATCTCCAGCTCCCTTGTAGTCTGAGCCAGAGGCAGTACTGAGCTAAGACTTGCCAGGGAAGTCCCCTAACTGTAGGCTACAACCCATGTCCATCAGTACTTTCAACCTGCCAGCAGGCTGCAAAGGCACAGAGCTGTTTGCAAGTCAGGGGAATGGACAAGGCTTGTTCCTGCCTAGAGAACAATGAGCCAATTTCTGCTCGTGACTTGGTTGCCCAGATTCTCAGGCAGTCAGGGCTGCAACTCAACCTGAGCACAGATAGTTTGGACCAAGAACCATGTGGGCCAGGCTCTGGGTTTTTCCAGGACCCTGATCAGCCTGGGGCTTGGATGTGAGCAAGCTGGCTGTAGCTCCCACCAGCTAGCCAGGACACTCCTGTATCTCACAATCCAGTGGCAAACAGGGGGGCTCTCTCACTCACCATCCCCCAGGGGCTGCACACAAGTCCACCAGTGCCCGGGCTTTCTGCAGGAACTGGAACTTCCGGTTGAGCTGAATCAGCTTGAAAGAGGATCGGGAGCGAAACCCTAAAGGAAGAAGGGGGGGGGGGGGGAGAAAAAAATCAGAGCCCCCCCAAGAGCCTGGGATATCCCAATCAGACACTCTGCAGGAACAAGGGGTAGGAGAGGTCAATCAGTGCCCATTGCTTACTCTGAAGCAGCCACCGCACTGCAGGCACAAGAGTACAAAAAGATGGCCAACATGGAAGTAACAGTGACTTGGGCAGGCAGGCAGGGGGTCATGGCCTGACCTGGCCTGCCACCAAGGAAACGCAGAGGTCCTGGTGGGCAGTCATGCCAAGGGAGATCCACCAGCACAACTCCACAGACAGACAGGGCCAGCTTCCTATCCCCACTCACCAGTTTCCTTTGCCAGATGGTAGAACTTGTCCCGTCGGCTCTTCCCAACTTTGCCTTTCTTGCCCATGTTGGTGGGTGAATGAGTTTGTGCCGGGGCTCACCTCAGGGATACAGGGTGATCCCTGTGACCAGTGCCAGGAAGCAATGGAAATGTCTTCTGCAGAGAAAGGAAAGGCAGCAGCTGAAGAGAGGTAAAATAGCCCCATATTGACTTTGAGTGCCCCAAAGACCTCAGAAGCAGGACAATCACTGCAACACCTCATCTGTGCTGGGGGGAAGGGAGCACAGCCCTGAACTACAGATTAGAGAGGGAATAATCACATCACTCTACCCACAGCCCCACATCCTGCCCCTGAAGCTAGACCTACCCCCAACCACACCATGAGAAACCTTCAGGTGCACTGAATCTTATAGCAGGACTACAGAATACCATCATACCACTCATTAACAGGATACACACAGGTCTCTTTCACGTTTTGCCACCAACTCCAAGGGAAACCCCATGCCAAGTCTGCCAGTCCCCTATGGCACTAGCAGCTGAAGACAGCTGGCACCACATCATCCCAGCTGCTGAAGTAAAAAAAAACTCCAACCCCACTTGGTGCTTCTTTCATTTGCCATCTGCTGCCTGTACTGCAGTCATTAGACAGAAGGCACCTCTCATTAAACTAAAGGCCCCCTCAAAAATTGCCACCTCTCAGTGTTCACTTTTTTTTTTTTTTTTTTTTTTAAACTACAGAGAAATACTGGAACAATTATTCTGTTGCAAAGAACTGGGAACACCTTCAATGGGAAAGAATGGTTTTAACTCATGGGTTCCTGCTTAAAATGCCTGGGTTTACCCTGCAAATCACATTTATGCATCTAATAGTGCTAACCTTGCCACCCAGGGCAACCATGAAAGGACCTCAAGGCCACAGCCCCTATCCAAACACCCCAGACAGTCAGAACTAGATGCCGACTGGCCAGAACAGAAAGGAAAGCAAGCCGAGCTCAGAGCAGCAGAGCAAACCTCAGGACAGAGCCAACCGGGCCTGCTAGAGCCGGAGGATGTGGGCATGGCATCTCTAGCACTAAACCTTTCCCTTATGAACGCCTCTCCTTACCCCTATACTTATAATCTGCCCCAGCCCCCAGCTGCTCCCCGGCCACTCCCTGCCCCTCGACTCTTCCCCCACACCCCAAGGGGAGACATGGCAGGAGAGTTGCCAGGCAACCTCAAAGGCGGGGCGGCGGCTTCACTCCCCGCTTCCTCCCGGATTCTCCTCTTGCATCAGGACCACCGACCCCAGCTAGGGCAGTCCACCCGACCACACCATACCCCAGGCGGGCAGGCCTCGAGGCAGCGGGGCTGGGGCAGTCCAGACCCTGCAGGAGACTAGGAAGTTCAGAGCCCGACTGACCAGTCCCAGTCGCACTCACCAGCGCCCAGACAGCAGCCCCGGCTCCCACGTGCGCGCCCCGCGCTTCCGCCAGCAGGCCGGCGATCAGATGCACTTCCGCTTCCGGTACAAACTTTTCCCTCCGTCATCTTGAGAGTGGCGCCCAGCCGCTGACCGGCTTCGACCTCGCGCGGGGGAGTCGGAGTGGGAGCACACCGTGTGCGCAGAAAGCGGGCTGAGGTTCTCAGTGGGAGACTGCCTTTCCGTCTAGGCCTTTCAGCAGACCCTACCAAGATGGCGGCTGACAAGGATCGGCGGGCACAGGACAAGCGATCAACAACAAAGCTGTCCCACCGCGCATGTGCGTCCCGAAAACGCATCACTCAGTGTTTTCTTTCAGGCGCCCGCCCACTCGCGGACAGGAAGTAGCGCAAGCGGATGTTTCCCCCTTTGCGCGTGCGCACCGGCGGCAAGGGAAGTGAGGGCCGTGGCCATTTCTGGTGTGGGCAACCGCTCGGGCCTTCATTGCCGCCCCAGTGAGCTGCTTCAATGCCGGCCGAGAAGATGGCGGTGGACGGGCCCGAGCAGGTGAGGC
>NW_005843532.1:21123-36387 GCF_000455745.1 Alligator sinensis
GTGCCAGGCCCGCGGGGCTCCCGGGAAGACGTCCCGCTTTTAGCGCTCGGGACCGGACAGCCGGCACGTTTGTAGCGCGCTCGGGCCCGACAGGCGCGTTACACTCGCGGAGCGCTCGGCGCGGCCCCGGCCGGCAGACGGGACAGTCACGGCGCACGCGCGGGCCTGGCAGACGTGACATTCGTGGCACAATTCAGGCCCACCCCCAGCCCCCGTAGGACCCGGCCCTGCCTTCCCTTCCCGGTCAGTGGGGCCGAGCAGCCCCACGTCCTCCCAGGGCAGCGGTGCTCAACCCCGTCGCCTCCCCACCCAGATGCGCATGCCCCATCCAGCGAGCGGGGCCAGCCTGCCCGCGGGTCTGTGAATTTGGCGGCTGGGGAGCTGCGTTTAACGCTGCCAGCGCCACCACCATGCAGTGGGGAGCCCAGCGGGCCGCGTGATGTGACTCTGTGGGCCAGGGGTTGCACAGCCCTGATGTATGGCAGTGATTGTCAGCCGGGTGCTGCGCCACCCTGGGGGGCCTTGGGCTCCGGTCGGGGTGCAACGAGGCACTGTTAGGTGTGTGAAGAGAATTGACAAGATAAACCCAAAGATTTCCCATAGGAAACCGTGTCTTCCCATTTGCGCTCTTTCTGAGCTCTTTCCCAGTAGGAAAATTGCTCAATTATTTGCCTGTTGCCAAAAATGGGTGAAAAGCAAGCTGGTGTTTTCCCAGGGGTGCCTGGAGTCTAACAAGGTTGAGAACCACTGATCTAGGGTGCACTGTGGCATATGATGCCTTCAAGCCTGCTTTGTTCAGCACTATATTTTAACCGTGGGACATGTCCCTGCGAGGGTGTGTAGCCCCTTTGTGGCAGCAAACTCCATCCCCATGGCACTGAGACTGTCGATTGCCCCCGCCAGGAAATGGGGCCCTGGCAGCCTGCTCCAGCTGTCACTCTGTGGAGCCCTGAAGCTCCCTTTCCCCAAAGCCCCTAATGCTCCCTTCGTCCTGCTTTTCCCATTTTCCTCATCTTCCACCTTCCTCCAAACCCCTTCCCAGTTCGATGCCAGGCCTGGGGGCTACTTTTCCTGCCTTGCTTCCCCCCCGTGCTGCTGTGCCAGGGACAAAATGGTCCCCTGGGGGAGGTGGAGAGCACCCCGGCATTAGCGGGCTCTGCTCTCTCCCCTGTCCCATAGACATGCTGGCAGGGCCATTGGGTCCTCACTTGGACATAGGTGGGGTGTCCTGTTTGAAAGGGGGCACCTGGGCATACATGGAGCAGAGGAACAGTTGGGGGAGGGTTTCGGAGACTGTATCTGTCCCATGGGTGTGTTACTGTGTGGTGGGACCTGCCACCTCCAGGCACAGCTCTTTTTGGAACAAACCTCTCCACTTCCTGCCGTGAGTCTGGCCTTTTTCTGTCGGGCTGTTTGAGGTGCTTTCCTGGGCTGACATGCATGTTCTGTCATGTTTTCCTGGCAGATGGAGATGGATGAAGGCAAAGGAGGGACAGGCCTCCGCCAGTACTACCTGTCAAAGATCGAGGAGCTGCAGGTGAGCTGCAGGGGTCGTGTTTTCACTAGTTCGTGTTTTCTGCAGCAGGGACCCTGTTGTCCCTGTGCTCTTTTTGTATAGCACTTCCAACTAGCCCAGCTCCTGCCCCTTTCCCCCCCTGCCAGTGGGGCTGGAGGCTCAGGACCACTCCTATCCTATCCTGGCAGGATTGTGAGATAGGAAGTGCTGCTGGCCAGCAGGCAACACCAGGAGCTCCTCCCTGGGGGAGGAGTTTCCACTTGGCAATAACCCTTTGAAGTGAGCTGACCTGCTGTCCAGGAAGGTAGTCCAGTTCAGTGCAAAGCAGTGCTACCTCAGGCTGGTGGGGAGGGTAGTGAGTGGCCAAATCCAAGGGCCTTAGCCAAGTGCCCATGAATTGTTTGGCGAAGGTGTCCCTGCCCCAGTGATGTGACCTACCAAAACCTCCAAAGCCAGTGGCTTGCACATGAAGGGCCATGGCCTGCAAGTTAGGGTGAGTCCTTCCCAGCTGTTGTGCCAGGCTGGTTTCCAGGGGCAAGGCTCTGGCAAGAGCTGGGCAGAGAGTGCAAGAGCCGTTGTGCTGGACCTGAGGAGCCTCCCCTTGAGAAGGACCTAGGGTGGGTAAAAATCAATGTTTTCATTGTTCTCCCAGATCCTGGTGCACACCCCTTATATACTTACAGGTTGCTGCCAAGTTCCCCCTGAGCCTTCCTTCTCCAGGCTGTAGAGTCCCATGTCCCTCAGCCTCTCTTTGTAAGGCTTGCTGTCTTGGCCTTTGATCGTGAGATAACATCCTTGTTAACAGCAGTATATAAAGATGAGGGGAAACAGACCTGATTACCTACCCATGGCCCTATTGTTTCTCTGCAAGTTTGTGTACACAGAATCAAGCCCTTACCTCTCCCTAAAAGTGCAGATTTTCAAGAAGTAAAATGAATAGAGGATTGTTGGGGGTGGAGTAGATCTGGGCAAGGAGGAGGAGTCTGGAAATGAATGCAAGGAGGAAGGGGCAATAGAAACAAAAGAGAAACATTTTGAGCAGAATATTCCAGAAGTCTTGAGGAGTAAGTTTCGGAGTATAGCCTCTCCACTGATTTGAGATCTAGTGCGGTAATGGTATGGTAGCAGGGAAGACCTATCGTGACAGCAAGCTTGTCAGGCTGTAAAAGAGAAGGAATCAAAGATGAGAAGAAATCTCGAAGAAAGTGAAGAAAGCCCCAAGCTAATAACATGGCTGCAGCCCTCATTTGATGTTTTCCTAATACAGCGTGGCAAAAATATCCCCCAAATATCCATGATCTAGTGAATTGGAGATAGTTTACCTCCCAATGACTTCACAGGCATTTGCTTCAATTAGCTTTGAAATCATAATTCAGTTTTCTGAAAAAATGTCAAAATAATCCACTGCTTTAACATTTATAGTGTGTACCTTCTAAAAATGAAACCTACATCTATCGCTGAGTTGTAATATGTATTAAGGCTACATCAAACAAGAAGGCGCTTTTTGTAGAAAATAATAATTAAAACAAGGCTTCCTGCTCAGTGATTTAAATCAAATCCACCCTGAGAAGGACCCCTTTAACTTGCTCTTCCTGTGGGGGAGCGATTTGTGTCCAGACTGGTGTCACACAGGCTCCTGCTGGCAGCTTCAATGGAGGTATCGGTATCATCTGAGCTGCTGCGCTCTAGTGGAGGCATCTGAGCAGGGCTGACTCTTTTGGGTTGGTAAAGGCTTATACCTTGTCCTTCCTCTCCAAAGCTGATTGTGAATGAGAAGAGCCAGAATCTCCGCCGTCTGCAAGCGCAAAGGAATGAGCTGAATGCCAAAGGTATGGGTTTCTTTGACTTTCCCTTTCCAGATACTGGGGAACTGCCTCCCACCAGGCTCTCTGCATTGTCTCCCACTTGATAATATTGAAAGTGAAATCCCTGGTGAACTGAGACCCAACACAGAGTTTTGTTGCATGGTGGGATATGACTGAGCCAGGCAGCAGTGCTCTGTAGGTATGGACCCTCCTCAGCCGGCTTGGCCTGTTGGCATCCAGGCTTTGCGGCCTCTTTATTTCCACTGCAGCACAGATGCTCCCCTCCACCCCATAGACTGTCTCATCCAGCCACAAAGGAATGTGTTAGCTGAGGTTCTATGCTAGCCCACACTGGCAGCAGAGCATGGCTGCAGCTGGGTAGGCAGTAGCAGTGGCTGGATAACCCCTGCCCTGGAAGGCCTGTCCTCTGTATGGTCCCAGTTAAGGACCATTGAAGCCCTGCCAGCCCTTCATACAGTATTAAAATCTCTTATTCCATTACAGTGCGCCTGCTGCGGGAGGAGCTGCAGCTGCTGCAGGAACAGGGCTCCTACGTCGGCGAGGTGGTGAGAGCCATGGACAAAAAGAAAGTGCTTGTGAAGGTACAGAACTGGGATGCTGCTTCCTGGGGCTGATTGGTGTCTACTGCTGGCCTTGAGCCCCAGTGTAATTACATGGAGGCCTGGGTTCCTGGGGCAGGGGACTGCACTCGACCTACACACTGCTGTAGAGTGGGCCCAGCAGGGCACCATGGTCCTATAGCACAGCTGTTGGCCTTCCCTGGGCGCATCTTGGGAAGCTGGTGGGCTTGCTCTGGGGAAACATGTGACCGCTGGGGTTTACCTCTGGAAAGAGTCTGCAGGGGAAGGTGAGGCAGCTGGTGCACTTCAAATCCAATACTAATGTAGTGGCTAGAGCAGCAAATCTGTCCCTCCGTCTCATGGCAGGAAGAGCCATAGGGAAGAGGGTGACAGAACTATCTGTGAGTGCTGACTCCCAGGGGGAGGGAAGCTCCTCAAAGTGGCCTGTGGAGGCATAGCTTGGAAGAACAGGATGAAACTAAGGGGTTGGCTCAGATTTCTGAGAACTTCCTACCAGAGGGTTCTCCTGAACTGAGAAATCATCTCCTGGGAACAGGGCTGGAGGCCTGAGGGCTGGGAGGTCACTGAGAGATGGGAAAGGTGTTAGAAAATGTGAATCCAGGAGCAGGGCTCCTCAGAGCTTCACGGGGCCTTGCTGCAGTCATCCCTCTGGCATCAGACCGCAAAGTCCCCAAGGAAAGGTCAGACCAGGACATCCTGGGAGCTGTCTGAGTTATGATCTACCTCTGCCCCTAGAACTGCCTTGCAGATTGTGGTTGTGTGGGAACAGTCCGTGGGTGGGCAGTGAAGGCCTGTAACTGGACTAATCTTGCCCTGAACTTGCTAAAAATCTTTGCCTTTTGGGTCCCACCCTAGGGCCTTGCCCTTTGTGGGAGGAAGCTGTGCCCAGAGGCCTCAACTGCACTCAGCCAGTGACTCATCTATTTCAGGTCCACCCGGAAGGGAAATTTGTGGTAGACGTTGATAAAAACATCGACATCAATGATGTGAGTATTGGGACCCGTATGATACATGATGGGAGTCCTGCAGGTCTGGGGTGGTGTGGCACAGCAGCAGCCACTCTCCTTGCACTGCAGTCCCTAACCTGCCAGCATGCCGCACAGGAGGCTGCGCCCTTCTTGTGCACTTAATGCAGCTCTGTTTGCTGCAGCCCCATCCAGCAGCTTGCTGGGGGGTGGGTTCTGCTTTTAGGCCTAAGCTCCTGTCCTCTTCTCCAAAGGTGACCCCCAACTGCCGTGTGGCGCTGCGGAATGACAGCTACACACTCCACAAGATTCTGCCCAACAAGGTGGACCCCCTTGTGTCCCTCATGATGGTCGAGAAGGTCCCTGATTCCACCTACGAGATGATCGGAGGCTTGGACAAGCAGATCAAGGAAATCAAGGAAGTGATTGAGCTGCCTGTCAAGCATCCAGAGCTTTTTGAAGCCCTGGGAATTGCCCAGCCCAAGGCAAGTGCTGTTCGTGCAGGAATCGTGGGCAGGCTCTGGGTCCCCTGTATTCCCTGGGTGCCAGCGTGTGTGCAGTGCCAGCTGTGCAGGAAGCAGGGAGTTCTGCTCACTGGGGGCTGCCTTCCAGAACTGAGCAGTGATGATGTGGCCCTGCCTCTCCTCACAGCCACCCATTTGTGGCTAACCAGGCTTCTGGGCTAGACTGGGAACAGGCAAGGGAACAGTAGGAGCACTGCAGCCTCCTAGTCCTCTCCACTGTGCACAGTAGACTGCCTGCCAGTCCATGATTCCTTCTGTCCCACAGCAGGCGGTTTATTCCAATTGCTTGCTTGAGAGCTGCTGATCCAGGGGTGAGATTGATGGGGTTGTCAGCACCTGCAGCTTGGGGCAGCAGGGCTCCCCCCACTACACATGCTCCCACTCACGTGACATAAGCTGGGCTCTCTAGCCCTGCCCTGCCCTAGGAGGCAGGGAGCAGGATATGAGGCCTTGGGAACCCATATCAAAAAGGAGGTGGGTTTCATGCACGAGGTACTGAGTGCCCCTGAGTGTCTGCACAAACACTGGCATGTGCATTATGGGGCACCAGGGCCTCTGCCTGCTACAGTGGTACCAGCGGAAGTGATGGCCCAGAAGCCCTAGGCTCCCCACAGTGAGACAGCTCACTACCTCTGCCCTGGGAGCCTGGGATGGGCTTATGCTGGCTGCTGCAGCAAGGGTAGTGCCAAGAGGGACAGCGGTGTGTGCTCCTGCCTCACCTCTTACGTGACCAGTAACTCTTCAGTGGAGCGTGGGGCTGCTCAGCGGTCCTCCTGCTGCTGTCTGCCCTGAGGGGTCAGATCAGTGTGGCTGAGTGAGCTTTGCTGGAGGCACAAAAGCTGTTGGAGGGGCGGGGATGAGCTGTTGCCATGCAGAGCCCTGCCCCTGGGCTGTGAGCAGTACCCCTGTCTGCAGGCACAAGAATCACTGACAGCTTTTCAGGGGTCCCTCTCACCTGGCAGCACAAGGAGAGGTCCACTGGGAACAGCTCTGGTTGCTTCACTTTGCTCCCTTATCTATATGCAGTGTGCATGGCGCACTGCAGGTGAAGCACCCTGCCCTGCCCGAACCTGGGTGCTTTTAAGTTAGTTGTCCACTGGGTGGCACCAAGTGCTGTCATCTGTGCCTACACCCCAGGCCGTGTCACTAGACTTGCTGCTTCCGCCTGGAGGGAGAGCACCCTCTGACCACCTGACAATCGCTATTGCAGGGCGTGTTGCTGTATGGCCCTCCTGGCACTGGGAAGACCTTGCTTGCCCGGGCTGTGGCTCACCACACTGACTGCACCTTCATCCGTGTCTCAGGGTCTGAGCTGGTACAGAAGTTCATTGGCGAGGGTAGGTGTGAAGGAGGGCAGGGTGACTGCAGTGGAGAGGAGGTTGTGGTAGGGACAGAGGCAGTCAACACCTAAGAGCATTTCCATGCTAGGCCCTGGCAAGTACATGAGCTCTGGCACTGCATGGCCTCCTTGGGGCTTGTGTTCCCATTCCACAGAGCCAAGTGAGCCCAAGTATGCATGGTTGTGGCTCAGTTGAATGCCTTCCTCAGGCAGCTATGTGAGCTGCATCACAAGGGCCTGTGCCTAGCTAATGGATGGACAGATAGTATCCTTGTCCCTCATAGTGCAGTGAGCACTCCCTAGATTGGGCTCACTGGCTGGCTTCACTGTAAAGGGTGCTGCTGGTGCTGGCCAGGAGCTCTCTGGGTTCATAGCTCCATCCCTTAGAGCAGGGGTTCTCAATCCCTGGGCCATGGGTCGGCTGTTGGACCAGAAGTGGCCGTGGACCAGCAAACCACACCTCCTTCCGCAAGGCCTGCAGCAGCACAGAATTTGGCCCAGCCCCCTTCCCCCCCATCCAGGGGTGGGGGTATTCTTACCTGTCTTCCAGATGGAAATTCTGGCTGCGGTTGGCTGTGACTGCTGGGCCGTGGTTTGCCGGGCTGCAGCATAAAAACTTTGGGAACCCCTGCCTTTAGAGTATCTGCTACCTAGCCATGTCCTGTCCTGCTGCAGAGTGTTGAGGGGCCTCTCTCTTGCCCCCAGGTGCACGCATGGTGCGGGAGCTCTTTGTGATGGCCAGAGAGCACGCTCCTTCCATCATCTTCATGGATGAGATCGACTCCATCGGCTCCTCTCGCCTGGAAGGTGGCTCTGGGGGTGACAGCGAGGTGCAGCGCACCATGCTGGAGCTCCTCAACCAGCTTGATGGCTTCGAAGCCACCAAAAACATCAAAGTGAGTGACAGGGCAACACTGGGGAGGGAGGGAGGCTCTCAGCATCTCTGCCACTGTGTGATGTTGGACAAGGTGCTTCCCCTGGCTGCACTTCAGCTCCCCAGCTTGTGCCAGGGGCAAGTAAAGGCTTCCATTTCCCTTTCCAGTTCCCATTAGTTTGCCCAGGATGAGTAGGAAACAGGATGCATCCTGACTGGGTGTGACCCGAGGGTGGTGATGACTAAGCGTCACCAGAGGCCTAATGTAGCTGGTTCGCAGAACGAGGCTCCCAGGTAGAGGTCAAGTTAGGACCCTGGCAGCATCAGTAACCATTTCTTCCCTCGTAGGTCATTATGGCCACTAACCGGATAGACATCCTGGACTCTGCACTGCTACGCCCCGGCCGCATTGACAGGAAGATTGAGTTCCCTCCTCCAAATGAAGAGGTAAGGTGGAGCTGGCCCTGGGAGGCAGATGCAATGCGACTGGTTGCAGGCTCATCCCCTTTGTTCCTAGGGCCAGGCCTACTGGTTTTCCCCCATCTGGGGCCTGGGGCCCTGTCAGCCTGCAGCTGGGGCTTTCCTTTAGGGGCTGTGGACAAGGCCTGTGGTCGGCTTCTGTAGTGTCAACCCTGAAGGGTGTCTGGGGAAGCTCTCAAGCTAGAGTTCAGCTGAATGACTGGGCTGGCCTGATTGCCATGCACCCTGGATCAGTCCTTGCCCCTGCTGGCCCTCACCCATGACCAGGCCCTCTTCCCCACAGGCTCGCCTAGACATTCTGAAGATCCACTCTCGGAAAATGAACCTAACGCGGGGTATAAACCTCCGTAAAATTGCAGAGCTGATGCCAGGAGCCTCTGGTGCTGAGGTGAAGGTGAGTGCAGCAGAGCCAAAGCTGTCTGGAGTGGGGAGAGGGCTCCTGACAAAGGCATTGGTTGGGATGGGTGCATCGAGTGGAGCAGCAGTTTCTCCTGAATGCACAGGGTCTCCCTGAGCTCCTTGCAGTGGGAATGTTACCAGCCTGACTCCTGCAGTAGGTTTGGTTTGAACCCTGCTGTCAGGTTTTGGGTTAGCCTCTCATGTCAGGAAGTGCCTGCAGCTGGGGGATGTCCATCAGATGCATGGGATATGTCACCTGCTGACAATCCAGCTGAGAGCCATTCTGCAGGGAGCAGTAGAGAACAGGGAGTGATTCTCTCTTGTCCTTTTGCAGGGTGTGTGCACAGAAGCTGGCATGTATGCACTGAGGGAGAGGAGGGTGCATGTTACACAGGAAGACTTTGAAATGGCTGTAGCCAAGGTAAGCCCCTCCTATTGTTCCTGCTTGTGTGACTTTGCTAGGCCAGAGAGTCTGACTGCTTTGAAAGAACAAAACATACAAGTCTGTGATTGAGAAAGAACTCTTAGCCCCATAGCCAGTTGGCACCTCACAGGCACTGGAAGGAATGGGTGGCTTACTGCTGACCCATTTTATTAAAACAGTCCAGTGTTGGACAGATGCATGTGTGCATGCACACAGCTACCCCTTCCCCCATCTCTGAAAGGTGGTGGCAGTTTATAGGTGGATGACAGAATTTATTGGGTTCCAGTAAAGCTGCCAGAGATTAAGACTCTTCTCCTTGCAGGGAGAGGAGAGGAGCAAGGGGGAACACACACTTAAAGGAGGCTGATAAACATGCCCCACTGCATGGAGGCAGTAGTGTTAATGCATCTGCAGGCTGGGCCAGAATAGGGACACCCACAATGAAATGACCACAGCAAGCCTTAGAGCAGGGCCTTCACATTAGCGGTCCACTGATACGTTGATCCAATATCAGACTGGCATTGATACAAAGAAAAATTTCTGTATTGTAAATCGGCCCAATGCAGCAGATTTGTGTTTTTTTGTTGCTTTTGTTTGTTTGTTTTTTTTAATTTGTCGAATAAATGCCCACACCTGTGCCCTGGCTGGTCAGCCTTAGCCAGCCCCATTCCCTCCCTCACTGCAGGGGCCTTGATCTGCACCCCCCACCAGACTTAACCAGCTCAATGCTGCTTGCCAAACTGAAGAGCTGTGTATCAGAAATCGGATTAGTATTAGCCGATATGCCTCCTATTTATCAGCTATTGCTATCAGCCCCAAAAATCTCTATCGGTGCACCCCTACTTCACGCTATGCCATTACACCACAGGCTATCAGGATGTCAACTAGGTAGTCATACCTAGAGCTCTAGCCTTTCTGCTTCAGGCCACAAGCAGACTTTCAGCAGTAGCGTTTGGGAACAGGACATGAAAGTGCCCAAATGGTCTAACAGGGCTCCAGGTTCAGTTGGATAATGCCACTCCATCTCCCAAGTAGGGATTGAGTCCACAGAGCTGCAACTTCTCTGTGAAAGGTGAGAATGGGTGAAGCCTTGTGGGATAACCTGGTTCCTTGCTCTAAAGTCCATCTGCTTCCCTGGCTTTGAATGCTTGGAGGACTGTGATGTAGGTAGTGTAGCCCAGTCCATGAGAGCTAGATCATGCCTGAGGCTACTGCAGCAAAGAATGCACAAGCTCCAGGAAAAGAGGCCTGTCTTCTCAGGTGGCTAAAGGGAGTGTGACCTCCCTTAGCAAGCTTGGAGACAACCAGTGAGATCTAACTTTTGCCTCCTTGCTCCTAGGTGATGCAGAAAGACAGTGAAAAGAACATGTCTATCAAAAAGCTGTGGAAGTGAAGAGGACTGAGCCCTGTTGGCCCAAAGCTGTTGTTGCTGCTTTCCTGGTTTGTTTCTTGCTCAATTTCATTAATAAATCTCTGTGGTGTCCAAGTTGTACCTTGCAGACTGTAGAAGGTAACTAGCTAGCAAGGATTAGGATTACAGTAGGGCACTGATCCTGTCAGCAGGAGGGAACCGACA
The DNA here is from genome assembly GCF_000455745.1 of Alligator sinensis. Classification (NCBI taxonomy): domain Eukaryota; kingdom Metazoa; phylum Chordata; order Crocodylia; family Alligatoridae; genus Alligator; species Alligator sinensis. The sequence goes on from NW_005843532.1 coordinate 31,628, forward strand.
CAAAATTGGTTTCTGTCAGCAAGAAAGCTCCCTTGTAGCCTTGAGTTACGCCCATGTGAATGAGTTCTTGGTAGCTCTGGAACACACCAGTGTAGTCCATTTGATAACTGACATCTGTGGTTGAGGAAAGAAGTGGCTGCTCACAGGCTTTTCCCCTTGGTACTGATGGCACCTCAGTTTTGTTTTGTTTTGATTTTTCTAATGGTTTCCACATATGCCTAGGGAACACGCAACAGTGCTAACATGTTGAAGCCTGCCACACAAACAGGCCCTGGGCAGGGTTGGCTGCAGGCCCCAAAGTGCTGGTTAAGTCTTAGCCAAAGGATGTTATGGCACCCTCAGGCCTGCATGGGAGTTGAAGGACTGACTCCTGTTGCGAGGCATCAGGGTTACAGATCAGAACAGCCTGCTGCTTACACTGGCTCTTCTGTCTGCAGGACTGTGCTAGGTTCTTACTTGAGGAAGTAGTTGTACTCCCCACCCAGGGCCAAGCTGCTGGTTACGGTCATGCAGGACACCAACAGACACCAACTGCTGCAAAGTGTTTTTATTAGAAAATATCCAAACAGACACATGGTTACACAACAGCAAGAGCAGGCACCCCTGAGCCTTCCCCATGGTAAGCATGTAAACACCCCACCCTCTGCCTACCTCTACTCTGCAATGAAGGGCAGGGCTACACTGCTTGCACCCATCACACTAGCTACAGCACAGGAAACGGGGAGGCCATGCTCTTCAGCAAGGAGTCATAGTGCAAAGGCAGGAAGCCCTGGGGCCAAACATGCCTGTGGCTTTGGCTAGAGTCAGTAAGGCACTTGGGAAAGTCTGGCTCACACTGGCACCCTTTCCACGTATCCCAATACCCTTGCCCAGTGAACTACCCCAGAGCCATGGCTCTGGCTTCCCAACATGCAGCCACAGAATAGATCATGCTTACTGCCATGGCCACTGTCATCAGTGTTTGATGGGTATAGACTGCTCCTGCCATGGCCACCTGCTCCAAAGGGCCCAGGAGCAGCACACAGGGCTGAAACCAGCACTGCTTCTCCTTGCCATTGCTCAGACTCCTGAGGGCATAGCACCTCCCGCATGACATACCTCATATAGATCACAAAGACAGGTTGCGATAGGTAAAACAGCAAGAGGGGGAAATAATGCAACTGATTGTCAAAGACTCAGGCCAAAAGCTCAGTTACCTACAAAAAGGCATCTACAAGGGGCCTGAGCAAACCCTTCCCAAGAACACAAGGGATCCCACTGCATAGATCTCCATTTGAGTGCAGTACTAGAGAGGAACTCTAATATATTAATCAAATACAAACCCGCTGTACAAAAGGCTTCCTTTTTATAAAACCTGTTCACAAAAATAGTGCAAAACCATGGGGGCCGGACAGGCCGGCCTTTTGGAATGGACAAAACTTTGGTTGAGAAATGACAGGCAGGCTCGTGCCTCCGCAGAACATGGGAGCAGCTGGGACAGGGACCCAGGGGAGGGCATTGCAGAAAGCAAACGGTGCCCTCTCCCAGCTAGTGCCAGAGCAGGCTGGGCTGCTGGCAGCAGTGTTGCACAGAGCAAGCTCTGTAGCCAGAGTGTTTGGAACTAGTCACTAGAGACCCACAGCCAGGACAGCTCGTACCCACCATTCAACAGCTCCGCCAGGGCTCTGACCCAAGCTGGAAGAGCTCCAAGCCTCCTTCCCTGGGGAAGGGAGTGAGCCTGCAATGTTGTTTGGACAGAAGACTGCACTGAACACTGGGGGGAGGAGCAAACAGCACACCGCAGAAAGTTAGCAATATCAACGCAAGAGAGGCTGAAATAAAGAATGGCTACAAGAAACAAGGCAGAGCCTGCCTGGGTCCCACAGGACCCAAACACACCCCTTTCTGCCTTTGGCTACAGCTTCCTGCCCAAGATGGGGCCCTGTGGTGCTGGAGAGCCTCTCAGGGTGCTAGTGGCTCAGCCCCCAGTCACAGGCTTTGTGCAAGTGCTGTATTTGATTCCAGTAAGAAGTACCGTAAGGCTCAGGTGTTGGAAGAGAGGGGAAGAGGAGAGTCCCTGAGCCACAGCCAGCCCACTAGGTGAGACGAATCCCCAGCACTTGTTCCAGTTCCTGTCTACGCTGCTGCACCTGAAAAACAAGAGAAGGTAGCATGAGGTTGGTCAGGCTGGCTGGGGAAACACTTCCATGTGCCTGCCAAGTGCTAGAGGGGAATGTACTCTGCCCCTTTGGGACAGAGCAGCAACCTACAGGCTGGATTGGGCTCACAGATGCAGGGCTTACCCAAGCCCACAATCGACACCCTGAAAGGTTTGGGCAGACTCAGTGAAGACAACTGAGAAAAATTCCAGTTGCTGGGAAGGAGAAGGGGACAATCCCAGCCCTGCCAGAGATGCTAGATGGCCTCTGCCTGATGCCCAGAGCTGTTTCAGAGCCTTGCATTGTCTGCTCCATCCCTCTGGTCCTCACGGCATGGGTTGAATATCCGTACCTGCAGCTGGGCCAAACCTGTGTGACTGAAGTCAGTTCTACAGCCACCTAGTGAGTATAACGTAGATCACACTCCCTGCAGACAGGGAAGCTAAGAACAACCACAGAGATCCTAGAGCTGTCTACCCTTCCAGCCTGAGGGGCAGGCAGGGATGGAAGCCCCCTCAATTAGCTGTGCTTGGGGACAGGGTGGTGGTTTTGAGAAGAGGTGGGCTGCTCAGGAAGGGGGAACGCTCTTTTTTAGGAAGCAAACCAAACTCCCAGACATAAGCCTGGCAGGGCCCTCCTGGATCACTGAGTCCCATCCCCTATGACTGCAGGCAACACACCATTATAATCCTGTCCAACAACAGATCAAGCTTCATCTTAAAAACCTAATAGGTTGGCCTGATCCCTATTTACTTCTGTTGGGAGGCTGTTCCAGATGGATGGACACCTCCCTCCTGCTTCCAACCTAAACAAGTCTCTCAGTCCCACTTGTCAACAGCTCCTCTCTGTCCCTAGAGTTCAACCCCCAGAAATATGATAAAAGGATGATTGCATCCCTGCACCTCAGCCCTTACTTTTTTGTAAAGCTAAACAAACCCAGCTGAAACAGGCTCTCCGCTCCCCCACTTGTCCTTGGGGCCCTTCTCTAAACCTGTTTCAGTTTCTATCCATCTTCCTAGAGCACAACCAGAACTTCCACAGTTCCAGGTGAGGTTTCAGAAGTACACTCAGACCTCCCTATTCCTACTGGAAGTGCCCTCTCCACAGTCATTTCACATAGGAGCATACTGTTGAAACCTGAGCACCACCAACTTTGTGGCCAAGATTATAAAGAAGTCGGGTTTCAACATCAAACCTGAAGGAGCTACTCTGATCACCTCCCTTCAGCATCACCCATAGTCTCCTTAGTCAGTGCTTTCCCATCAGTGCACCAATACCCAGCTCATTGATTTCCCAAGCAGTACTGCAAGTCCTGTCCTAGGTCCAGATCACTTTGATCCAACACATTTCTCCTGGTCTACAAAGGAGGTATTTTATCAGGGTTCAACACTGGGGTCCAACCCCGCCCCCCACCGAGCTGGCTCCATTCCAAAGCAGTCACCACCCAGGACTGTGCTGGCAGCAGGGAGTTCCTGGCTCCTAATCACCCTCACAGAGGAGGCTGCAGCAGGCAGAGTGGAAAGGAGCTGCACCCCCATGTTCTGGGACTCACCTGAGGGGAGGAAAAAAAGGAATGAAGGGCCAGGCCCAGCCAGTTGGTCAGTGGCCAGCCCCACACGGTTCCTCACCTTGGCAAAGATGTGCCGGCCCACAGCTTCTTGTGCCCAGGGCTGCTGGTAGAACTCTGCTCGTCTCTCCTCCTCCGGGTTCCCAATCACATCCGTAATGATCTATAGCACAGCAGGGAGGGGGGAGAAAGTGGGGAGCAGATTCCTAATTTCACAAATCCCAGCTGCCATCCCAAGCAAAAACCCTCTCCAATCCTGGCAGGGCAGCACCACCTGCAGGGATGCCCCCAAGGCAAGTCCTGCACCAGCCACTGCTGGACTCGGCACTGTGCTGAGTTCAGGATCCACAGCTCCACAGTGGCCACAAAGAGCTGCTCTGGGCCTGCCCCAGCCCTGCCAGCTGTTAACACTGCACCAGTCCCTTCTGGAGCTTGTCTCTCTAGGGCCCTGCCCCACAAGCCAGTGCAGCCCCCAACTCTCCCTAGCCCACCTCTTGCCAGGGCCCCAAATTCACCTTGAGATCCCTCCTCTGGGATTTGATCCATTCCTGAATGAAGTCCTGCGGGTTGTTGCTGAAGCTCAGCATGAAATCTCGCTGCGTCTTCAGCTGGTTGATGGATTCAATGGTCTCGTGGATCTACCAAGAGTAGCTGAGTTAGATGGGGTTGGCTAGCGAGGACCTGAGGCAGGGCTGGTCCTCGCTAGCCAGGCAGAGAGTCAGGACCATCTTAGGGTGCCAAATCCAGTCCTCCTATAGCATGGGGGAGAGGATGTCCCAGGGGAAGGAGCCAGCCCTCTTCTAGCTGGGCTGGCCTCGGGTTTGCCAGCTACCAGATGTCTGATACAGCTTAGCCTGCCAGCCTGAAACTAGACTGATGTTAGTGGGCACAACAGAGAGAAAGATGCACAGACCATGGGGCACCTCACTGGCTCCTTTTCCTTGAGGGGTACATTGACATCAACCCCTGTGAGTATCCCTGGCAGTCACTCCCTACACCCCAGGCTCAGAGGTACTGGAATACACAGTATCTTTGGGAAAGCGTTGGCATTTGAC
>NW_005843532.1:36417-52023 GCF_000455745.1 Alligator sinensis
TGACAGCTCAGTCAGTGTGCCAGGATCCCAGCTACTAAGGCAGGGAGAGGGGACTGGCACTGTCTGCCCTAGCAGGATTTCATCTCCCGGATTGGCAGGGCAAGAGCTGGGCAGCGCAAAGACACCCCAAACCTTGGCATCCAAGGAGGCAATTTCCTGCTGGTTGGTGGTGGAGGCCAGGAAGTTGCTCATCTGGGCTTTCAGAGGGTCATCGACCTCAACATCTATGTCATAGCAGGCAGTCTTCTTCTGGTCATTCGGATCCACACTGGCGAGGGACAGACCAAGTCGTTGGGGGGATGCCTGGGGCAGCCAGCCATGGAGCTGGGCAGATGGTCACAGGCAGCCCCCAATCCTCACGTACCCCAGAGGGAAAACCAGCTTCCTCACATGAACCTCAGCCTTACTGATATCACAGCAAGATGCCCCAACTTGTTCCACATTCTGGGTAACCACTGTGGGCAACATCAGCTCCCGCTGCCCTTGGGACCCGCACCCTTGAGGTGAGAAGCCCAATTTTCCTGAACTAGATTTCATAGGTCCCTGCCTCCAGGTCCAGAGCCATCCAACCCTATCTACCCCTGCACCCTGGGTTTAGGGCCTGTCCAGCCACAGCGCATAGAAAAAGCACAGCCCAGGAACAAACTGCTTTCCATCAGGCTCCTCAGGAAAGCATTTCTAGAGCTGGGGGTGGGGAGGGATGAAGGCCCCAAAGCTGAGCTCCTTGTTCCTGCTCCAGTGGCAGCCTCCCTGCCAGAGCCCAACGAGGATGCCCAGCTGTGCCGCACCTGATGGTGTGGTTGATGATGATGGGATCGGGATGTTGCAGCAGCCCTGCCAGCTTCATGGGGATCTCGGAGAATCGCATGCGGATGCAGTTGAAGATCTAGCCGGGAACAAACCAGAGCATTGGCAGCGTCTGGGGCAAGGGATCCTTTGAAAGCACCCAAAGGAGTAAGGCTCAGAGGCACTGCCTAGCGGCCAGTGGGATGGGCTTGTTGGGGATGGGAATGGCTGCCAATACAGGCCAAGGATTAGTGACCCATCTCTGGCTGGTAGAAATGCTGTCAGAACTGCTGCTGAGGAATGGGGCATGTGGAAGAGCTGCTGGTGTAAGAGGCAGCCAGCCCCTTGACAATCTTGGCCCCAGAGCCATGCTGCAGCACCAATGGGCATGTCTCAGAAAGGTCCTTCCCCATGTCCCACACCAGGCTCCGCAGGAAGCCAGGAAGGTGCCAGGCTTTCCCAGCACATCAGGGACCAAGGTATCCATACCGACAAAGACAGCAGCCCTGCCCAGCAGCATGGCAGCAGGAACGAACAAGGGGGCAGGGGCTAACCTGGCGGAAGTAGCGGTTGCAGTTGATGTACTCCTTCTCATGACTGTCCTGCAGCTTGTTGTGTTTGATGTAGAGCCACAGCGCCTGCATGATGTTGGCCCGGGTCTGGGTGTGCACGCCCAGCAGGCGAGCCAGGCGAGGGTCCAGTTTGTACTGCGGTGGCTGCAATTAAAAATGTCCACATTAAAAATGCCTGTGGGGACAGCACTCCCCTTCCTCACAGGGGCCTTGAATCTACTGGGACTTCTTCTGCGGGACCTGGTACATGTGCATCCCTGGGTAGACCACAGAGAAATCCTGCACAAACTAAGGAAGAGGAACTCTCTGCCTGCCCCACATGGCAGGTATACTGTGCACCTTTGCTGGGGCCCCCTTCCCCTCCAGCTCCAAGACAAGTAGCCAGGAGATACTGAGGGCTGTCTATCTGCTGCTCTGCTTTCTCCTGGGCTCAATACCCAGCAGCACCGGGCCACTATCTGTTGCTGAAGGGAAAGGACTTTTCCCAGGATCATCCTCACTTGAGTCAGGCCAACAAAGCACTACCACCCCACTCCCCCCCACACCCCCTACAGTGCTGGGCAGGGGAGGAGAGAGCTGGGAGGCAGCACCCTGCACCCTTGACTCCCAAGGGGCCTTACCTGGTGGTCCAGCATAAGCAGCAGGGTGCATTTCACATTGACATCACCAGGGCGCTTGACCTGGAAGCCATCAGTCTCCTGGGTTGTGGGCATCCTGTGCCACTGCAGGAACCAACAAGACAAAGCCGGTTGCTGCCATGCCCGCAAGAGGGCGCTTCACCCCAGTTATTTACCCTTTGTGAGCCCCCTCAGCAGTCTGAAGCCTCACCCTGCACTACTGGGGGGGAAGGGGTGGCTAAGAGTGCACTGGTGCCAAAATTGTTCCCCACCCCTCCCTCTGCTCCCTCTGTCAATCTTGGGAATAAAAGGCTTAAACAGAGGGGGCTCAGTCTGATAGACAGTGGCAGAGCTGCCATCCTTTGCTGCTGGGTCTCCCAGGTGGGGGGCAGGGGGGAGAAGAGCCATGCCACTGCCACCACCCTTGGCCACAGCCAAGAACCACCACAGAGAAACAACAAAGCCATCATGGAGCCTGGAGGGAGCACTGGCAAGTCCTTGCAGTGAGGATCCCCCATGTAATGTGGGGCCCCTGCAGGATATGCTGGGCAATCTGGTGGTTGCGTCAGAGGATAAAGCGGACCTCTTTAACCAATTCTTCACCTCTGTTTTCTTGTGCAGGGACCGGGACTTCCCTGCTGTGATAGAAGCCGGACGCGAGGGGATCGCCTTCAGACCTCAGGTTGGGGAGGACTAGGTTAGAGAGCTTCTGGAGGGGCTGGACGCGTTCAAGTCAGCGGGTCCGGATGCTCTCCACCCCAGGGTGCTGAGGGAGCTAGCTGGGGTTATTGCAGGGCCCCTGGCACGGCTCTACAAGCGATCGTGGTGCTTGGGCCAGGTGCCAGACGATTGGAAGGCAGCTAATGTGGTCCCCATCTTCAAGAAAGGGAAAAGGGAGGACCCGGGCAACTATAGGCCCGTCAGTCTTACCTCAATCCTAGGGAAACTCTTTGAGAAGATCATCAAGGAGCACATTTGTGATGGGCCGGCATCAGAAATGATGCTCAGGGGCAATCAGCATGGATTTATTAGGGGGAGATCATGTCAGACCAACCTGATGGCCTTTTATGATCAGGTCACAAAGGCCATGGACGCAGGTGTCGCGGTGGATGTAGTCTTTCTGGACTTCAGCAAGGCCTTTGACACCGTCTCTCACCCCATCCTAATTAATAAACTAGGCGACTGTGGCATAGATGCCTACACAGTCAGATGGATTGCAGATTGGCTGAAGGGTCGCACTCAGAGGGTGGTGGTGGATGGATCATACTCGACTTGGGGGGAGGTGGGTAGTGGAGTCCCCCAGGGCTCGGTCCTGGGGCCTGCGCTGTTCAATTTCTTCATCAGCGATCTTGATGTTGGGGTGGAAAGCAACCTGTTTAAATTCGCTGATGACACCAAAATTTGGGGGGAGGTGAGCACGCTAGCAGGGAGAGAGAGATTGCAGAAGGATCTGGATAGGTTACAGGGGTGGGCAAACAGGAACAGGATGTGTTTCAATACGGACAAGTGCAGGGTGCTGCACTTGGGTAGTAGGAACCAGCAGCACACTTATACGATGGGGAACTCCCTACTTGAGAGCACGGAGGCGGAAAGGGATCTTGGTGTCATTATTGACTCCAAGATGAACATGGGCCGACAATGCGAGGTCATGGTTGGCAGGGCTAACCGGACCTTGTCGTGCATCCACAGGTGCATCTCGAGTAGAGCCAGGGAGGTGATCCTCCCCCTCTATGCGACGCTGGTCAGGCCGCAGCTGGAGTATTGTGTCCAGTTCTGTGCGCCCCATTTCAGGAGGGATGTGGACAACATGGAGAGGGTCCAGAGGAGGGCCACCCGCATGATCCGGGGACAACAGGGCAGACCCTACAGTGAGAGACTGCGGGACCTGAACCTATTCAGCCTCCACAAGAGAAGGCTGAGGGGGGACCTGGTGACCGTCTATAAACTCACTAGGGGGAACCAGAAGGGTTTGGGGGAGACGCTGTTTCCCCTAGCCCCCGCTGGCATAACAAGGAGTAATGGGCACAAGTTGATGGAGAGGAGGTACAGATTGGACATCCGAAAAAACTACTTCACAGTTAGGGCGGCTAGGAGCTGGAACCAACTTCCAAGGGAGGTGGTGCTGGCCCCTACCCTGGGGATCTTTAAGAAGAGGCTGGATACCTACCTGGCTGGACTCATTTGAGTCCCGTTTTTTGTTTAGGGTTCTTTTGTTGTTCTCCCGCCCTGGCGGGGGGTCGGGCTAGAAGATCTATTAGGTCCCTTCCGACCCTAAAACTATGAAACTATGAAACATGGCCCACACCTATATATGCCTCCTCCCATTCTCACGCTGAACTATCCCCAGCAAGACCTGCTAACACACGATGAAAGCCAAGGACCAAGCACCTGCAGGGAAGATTCAGCTGAGCTTATATCCCAATCCACAGCTCCACTACTCTCCTGAGCCACCCACAGGGCCAGCCCCAGGGATCCCCGAGGTTTCAGAGACCCACTTCAGGAGGTACACAGGACAGCCAGCTGCCTCAGCCCCACCTGCACCTGCTGGGACACCTCACCTCCACCAGATGGTTGTCTGGTCCATAGAGTTCCTTGTCCAGCTCAATGACAAGGCTCTTGAAAAAGGAGGAAAACTTTCTCTTCTGCTTGCTTGGCTGAAAGACACAAGCCAGTGTGGGCCTCAACCACCCCCTTTCAAGCCACAGTGGCCCTGGGGGTGTAGTGCCAGGCAGGCAGGAGCACAGAAACCCCGTGACAGATCCTCCACCCACAGTGCAGGGGCATGACCTGCAGGTGGCGCTGAACCTGGCTGCTTGGGGGATTCTGGAGGGCTCAACTCAGCAGACCTGTTGGTGCTGTGGGGCTCCATAGTACAGACACATACCAGACCTGGGCAGGCTCAAGGGACTCTCAGGGTACAGGGAGAGGCAGGGAGGAACTCAATAACACTGGAGGCCTCCTTGGGTTGTTGGCTAGGAAATGCTTTGATGGCATATGAGGGAGGGAGACTATACAGCCAGGCAAAGTGCCCCGGGTTCCACTTTGGGATAGTGCCTGCTGGCATTTGAGACCAGGAGCTGTGCAGTAATTCTACATAGCCTCTCAGCCCAGCACAGAGGGCTGTAGGAACAAGAGCATATGAGCCAACACAGAGTCCATGCAACACTAGCTTTGCTCCCTGGCTAGCAAAGGTAAACCATGGGCTGGGAGAGGGATATGAGCTGGCCACCTGCGTGAGGTAGGGATGGGTGGTAGGTGGGCAGAAGTGGGACCAGCACAGCTCCCCCACATACTCAGCTGGAGAAAAGGAACTTGTTGCCATGGCCCCACTGGGCAGCACCAGACAGCATGGAGTACAAACACGTGTGCATGCAAGGGCATCTCTGCCCACATCCTTACATCCTCCAGGAGTTTGCCTTCCACACGCAGTTCCCAGGAGGCTACACGCTCCCCGCCATCCCCCTCCTCCTTGGCCGGGCTGAAGGTGTTGGAGATGTAAATACGCAGCTTCCGCTTTTGCTGTGAAGGAGAGAGAGAGAGAGAAACACAGGGACACTCAAATCAAGCAGCGAGCTGGCAGTGCCCCAACCAGGCTTCCCTGCTCTTAAGAGTCCTGGATGCTGAGCACCTCTGCCCACCCAAGCCAACTGGGGCTGCCCAGGCAACAGCTTCCTTCCCAGGGACAATGCCTCATACCGTCAGGGGCTTTTTGATGGCTTCCTGGATTTCCATCCTTTTTCTGGCAATGGTCTGGTCCAGCTTGCGCTCAAAGGCAAGGAGGTCCATGTAGGCCTGAGATTCTGGGACAAGCTCCCGGATCTACCAGACAGAGAGAACCAGTTACAGAGCACCCCCAACCCACCAGGAGCATCCATCACACTAAGTCCTGCACCATTTCTACTGTTTCCACGCACATCCCCCTAGTCACAAATGACTAAACTCTGCACCCTGAACTCACCAGATGGTCCCTGGCAAAGGGAAGCACAGCTCACCCCACCTGGCAAAGTGTGGATCCTACAGCACTGCAAAGCTCTCCCTTGCAGAGAACACTGCTTTCATGCTCAAACCCAGCAGCTGAAGGACTGGCCCTTCATTCCTTCTCTTTCCCCTCTTCCCAGGTAAGTCCCAGAACGTGAGGGTGCAGCCCCTTCCCACTCTGTGCCTGCTGCAGCCTCCTCTGTGAAGGTGATTAGGAGCCAAGAACTCCCTGCTGCCAGCACAGTCCTGGGTGGTGACTACTAAACAGGCAGCTCAAGGATAAGCAACCTCGCCTCTAGGACTATGACATGGCACATCATGAAAGTCAAAGGCTCAGCACAAGAGCACTGCTCCAGATGTCCCCTAGAATCCAAGGTACCATCACTTCTTCCCCACCCCCATGCTGGAGAGGAGCCAGGGGGATCATCTGCCCCCACTAGCTACATAAAGGATCTTGTCTCCCCTCATCCCCAACATCACTGAGGGCTCTAGACCCCAGGGATCTTTCTACCCCTACCCAGGGGAGGGAGATGGTCCCTTTTCATCCCTTTCTTAAAGCCCTGTCCACTGACATCAGTGCACCCTAGCCTGGGGCTGAAGCCCGCACTCTTTGCCTGCTTCATCATCAGAAAGGCAGCACTTACCCTCTGTGGTAAGACTTTGTCAGCCATCTTCCTCCTTTTCACCCTGCAAAAAAAACATAGGCTAGTAGGAGCTGGGTGACAGCCATGAGGACATGAGATAACGTGCATCCTGCTGCCCATCTGAAGAGTAAGGAATTTGCCTTACTGCCCAGGCTCAGATGCTGGTCCAGCCCGTGGAGCTGGGACCTGCCAGGAACCTTACAGGCCAACCGAACAAAGCAGCTTTCCCTCATTTGCTGGTCAGTAGGGCCTCATACGGACATCCAGTTTCTCCAGAGAGTTGCTGCTTTCCCAAGAGAAACCACAAGCATACAGATATTCATGCTTTTTCTCTCACAGTAAAAATGGCCACTCCATGAGAAAAGTAACCTGGGAATAATCAGGGTTAAACTACTCCCAGAAGAGTTTCTCCTGGGGGTTGCAGGGGGAGGGGGGGAATGTCTGTATATGCTGTATATCCAAATGGTAACCAGTCCTGGACCCCAGACACCAGGAGATGCTGTGCATTAGGTAGACAAGTCACCTATATGGGACTGTGGCCAGGAGGTCCTCACCCCGACTCTAGACACAAATAATAGACAAGAGCATAGAACCCAGCCCAGAGTGTCTACCAGGAGGTCAGGCAGTATATCTTAGAAACCAGGACAGTGAGGATTCATAGGTTCTCTTCTGGGGTCATGCCAACTTCTCCTGTGACCTTGGGCAAGATGCTTCCTACCCTGCTGTGCCTCAGTTTCCCCACCTGATAATGTCCACCCTTGTGCTTTACCATTTCCAGCTGCAAGGACCCAATGGAAAACAGTTCTTGGAGCAGCGAATCCTGTTCTGGGACTGTTGTAGTTTAACAGCCCTGGCAGGGTAAATATCCCAACTCCCAGCTGTGATTCCAGGTATGGAGTATGAGCCACAATGCCCCATCCCCAAACAAAACCGCTTGCTCAGAGATCTCTCAGGCCTGCCAGGGCAGGCAGCAGTCACAGCACAGGTGAGGCTAAGACAAGAACTCCAGGGTGACTGCAGGAGCTGCAGAACTGCCTGGATCAGCCTCATCTCCCAACTCACCTCATGCTCACGCTCACCTCATCTGCACCAGGCCGCTGCACAGGAGGTCTGCAAAAGCAGGTTCTCCCTGGCACCGGAGGCCTGTCACTCCTTTCTGTACTGTCACACCTGCACACATGGCGACTCCAGCTTGCAGTGTGTGGTGCAGGCACAAAACCACCCAAAGACCTAAGGGTCATGGGCACTCTTGAGAATGCTGGCAGCCTCCTTGCCTTCCCCAAGCCCTCCTGCAAATCCATCCCTGGCTGATAGCAAGGGAACAAACCAAACCAGCTCCATAGTTTCAAGGCTGTGCTGCTTTTGAGACAGAACAGCCAGAGAGGAGAAACCATCCCTTCTCTCCGAGGAGTGCCTTGTCCACGGCCCTCCCAGATACTCCCCCACATCACAGCACCTGGCATGTAGCCCATGAGAGACTTCAGACAGAGTGGGTCTATCAGGGGGCAGAAGCAACCGAGAGCTGTCTTGGAGCAGAGATTGAGACTTTCACTACCTAAAGAGCTTTGTCAGTCCACACAAAGATCCCTTCTGAATGCACTGCAGGAACACTGCAGAAGGACTCCAGCATCCTGTGTCGTCCTAGCAAAGCTGGAGGCTTCTGCTAAAGCAGTTGGCACTCAAGCACTGGCGACACATAGGGGGTGCACACAGGTGCATTTGCACCCCCTGAGCGTGGCGATGCACCCCCTACAAAAAGGCACCGCCAACACTGTCAGCGGCGCCCGTGGGCAGTCGTCGCTTGCCCCCCTGCCCCCCACCACTGACAGCATCTGCGGGCAGTCAGTGATCTCACCACCCCCCACCACCACCAGCGGCATCTGTGGGCAGTCAGCACCCGCCGCTGGCTGCTGCCAACGCTGCCAGCAGTGTCTGTGGGTGGTTGCCCACCCCTGGTCAGCGCTCACCACCAGTGGCTTCTGTGGCAGCTCCCCACTTACCGCTGCCGTGCTCCCACCGCTGCTGTGCCCCCCCAGTCGCTGGGGGCACATGTCGTTCATGCACTCAGGTGGCTGTTGTGGACACCCTGGTACCCCTAAAAGCTTCTAGCACTCATGCCCTGCCATCTCAAGACTATGCCAACGGTCATTGAGGGCAGCTCACACAGGAACCTGGGAGGCCAAAGGTCTGAAACTGCTGCTCATGCAAGCCTAAATGTTTCTCTGGGAAAGGGGGCAGGGTGCTAACCAATACTGACAGGTCTTTGGAGGGGGATTTTCTTCTGTGCCATTGAAAAGGCAGCTGGAACCCAGGCCAAGAGCATGTTGACTTGTGGCTGAAGGTGCAGGTTTGCCCAACAGCCCTCAGGTGGCTGAGAAGAGAGCTATACCAGTCCAGCACAAGACCCAGTCATACCACAACTAAAGCTATGGATGGAGTGAAGCTGGAAACCCTGCAAGATCACGTCTTGCTCCAGGGGAGGGATCCCTCACTCGGCACGGGCCAGCCGCCTCCCTCCCCTTCCCCAGTGATCAGAATTCCAGCTCTGCTCAGGAATGTCACGCAGACGCACAGGCCCAGCGAGTCCCCTGAGCAAGACTCTCCCCTCCCCCCCACCCCACAAAGCCTGTGGCCAAGAAGCAAGTTCCGTGGCAGCACACAGAGTGCCGGGAACTTCTGGCCTGCATTACCCCTGGGCTCTGCTAAGGGAATGCAAATCCAAGGGTGTGGCTCAACAGGGCCAGCTGTAGAGCTGGGGGCAATATACCTGCTAGCAGGCATCAAATTAATTGGGCTCCACTGTCCAGCCCCAGCAGGGAAAGGACCCAAGCATCCACTAGGCCCAGGAGATCCTGCCCTGGGAAAACAGCCCAGAGCAGTCAACAAACCCCAGTGCAAACAGAAACAGAGCAAAGGGATTAGCAGCACCATAAACAACTCGGGAACTGCCGGCACAGCAGGCACAGCATGCCCCCACCCCCCCACCCCAGTTTGGTTTGCAGGGAAGACCAAACTGGGGGAGGAAGCCTCCGAGAGCCGCATACCACAGGATCCAGAGGGCTGTGTGCGTTTTCTTCTGGGGCTCCAAATGGGAAAAGGTCTCCCGGAAGACCCTGTACAAGGACAAGAGGGCCAGGGCATGCCAGACATCCTCCTATTCCTGCGGGCCAAGTATGTGAGCATGATCTGCAAACTGGTGACGGATGCAGAAGCCAAAACCGCTTGCCTTGTGAGGTACTTTGCGGGCCACATCCTTAGACACTAGGGGGTATTCATCCTGACCAACCGTAGACCGTGGATCATGAGAGCGCCGTGGTTCTACGAGACCCTGAACCAGTGCCGCAGTGTGTACGGTCTGCAGAACGCAGGCCCGGCAAACATGAGAAACCACAGGAAGATCCAAAAGATGGTGAGACTAAGGGACATCACGTCACCCGTGGACCTGCTCCTGGGTGACGCATGGCAGGCCGTGTGGGAGCGCATCCACCACAAGGAGCTGCACAAAGATCACAGGGACCTGAACTGGCTCATAGCCCACCAAGCTCTGCCAGTGAGAGCCCGGAGGCATAGAGAGGGGCAGTTGGGGAGACCCAGCTGCCTGTGGCCCAGCTGCCACGGGGCCACTGAGACAATCAAGCATCTCCTCTGGCTCTATGCCAAGGAGGCATGGAAAAAGGTAAAACAGCTCTGCAAAGCAGTGACTGGTGTCAGCCGGCTAACCAGTGAAGCAGCACTATACAGGCAACTTGCCAAACATCAGGGGAGCCTGTCGCCCTGTTTCAACCAGTTTGCGTTCTGCGTCAGGAGTGCCCCGCGGAAGGCCAGGAACCTCCTGCTGTACAGACAAACGGACATAGAGGTAGCGGGCTGCGTGAAAACGGCGCTGAGTGAACTCCAGATCTACTACCAGAAATCGGTAGTAGAGGACAGAGAAGACGCAGCAAACGTCATCTGGCACAGGATCACACAACCCCCACCCACCCAGCAAAGAAGAGGAACAGACAAGCGGATCAGAGGACAGTGACAGTGACAGCAGCGGCAGGTCCTCCAGCGGAAGCTGGAGCGACAACAACAGAGAGGGCGTTTGAACTGATTATGTGACCCCGGAAGCGGGGCAAGGGTGGAAAGGAAGGAAGGGCTAGTCTGAGGGACCGGCATGGACTTAGTTTGTTTTGTGTGTGTTGCACACGTTTGTGGATACTGTAACGGGTTCGGGTGGCCAGCGGGCCTTTGTGCGGGTACGGATTTCTGTAATGGGAAAGGTTTAATCCTTTTGTGGTGTAATGGGTAGAGTGTTGATATATATAACTTTATATTGAGAGACATATATTTTTACAACAACAACAAAATATCGGGGGCACGGAGATACAGCCCATCTCCAAATCCACGTTCACATCTGCCAAGGACAAGCAGCCAAGTATGCCACTCAAAGGGAGAGAGAGAGAGAGGCCCCTAGCCAGTCCTGAATCAAGGACTAGAAACCCCCAGCACCACTGAACATCCTTCCCTTGCGCTGATTAACTGGAAACGGAACAGAGAGCAGGAGAGCCGAGATCTAATCAATCCCTGCTCAGGCCACCTCCCCCCAGCACTATCTTGAGAGACTCCAACATACTGCGCGTTGGCCACTCAGCCATGGAAATCAGCTCCTCTGCCCAGGCACCAGCCTCCTCCTTTGAACATGGGTAAAAGGGAGGCAGCAGAAAGCCCAGTGACTTGCCCAGGATCATAAGGAGACCATAATAGGGCTGGGAGCAGGATGCAGGAGCCCAAGCCTACTCTAGTACACTAAGCCTGGCTGTAACAGGGTCTCTCTCCACTTGTCTGATCCCAGGGGAGGAGCTGCCTTCACTCACACCATGCCCTACCCAGAAGGGTAATGATCACATCCTTACCCTCGCCTCTGGCTCGCCAGTGGTGGCTGCGACTGTGGCGCAAGCAGGCGTTTCCGGAAGGGGTCCATCATCGACTGCGGCAGGCCTGGTCTCATGGGACTGGCTGCTCCATACGGCGGTCCTGAAGGCGGCCCCACCTGCAGCCCTGTCATTGGCATCCGGGCGCCTGGCGGCATCCCAGGGCGCTGGTGGGAGAGAGAGACAGAACAAGGCGTGACCTCAGGAAAGCCGGGGCCTGAGCTCTAGCAAGCACCTTAAAAAGGCCCCTGAGCAATGCAGCCCGGGAGATGAAGTGCACACCTGCTTCGGTGACACAGAGCACTGGCCGGGCAACCTGCGTCTGAGAAGCTCTCCTGCCAGGGGAGGAGAAGCCCTGATCCAACAGGCCTGGGGAGCAAGTACCAGTGATAACAGGGAACCTAAATAATAGCCTCCCTCTGTTACTGCCATTCACAGGGTAACTATGGGCTTGCCCACACGAGGAAGTATACAGTCTAGCATGGGCACTGTGCAGACATGCACCCTCTCCCCCAGGCTGGGCACAGAGCATCGTGACTTGCCGAGTTGCAAGGGGGCAAGGAGAGGGCGCCCAGGGAACGGTCACTCAGTGAGCTGCAGCACAGGGTGGGGACATGGAGCGCCAGCAGCAGCACTGTTGGGTGCAGGGCAGGGAGGGGCCCACTGGCAGAGCAGCAAGGGTAGGGCCAGTGCACCAACTGGCAGCCTGGGTTACTGCAGAACAGACGAGCAGGGAAACAACAGAAAAATGCAGAAGTGCAAACCGCAGGCAGCCTCCACCCCCCACACTAACGGACTTGAACAGCCTGCTGCCAGTGCTCGGGGAATCCCCTTCAGAGAGTCCAGGCAGGTTTCACTTCCCTCTCGGGGGAGAGGGAGACGCTGGGACAGAGCTCCCACCACTTGGGCTCTCGCTGCTACAGCTCTTGGCGAGAGGGACCCATAAGAATAACTGTGCTGTAGGAAGCAATTCCCTGCCACATGGATCCTACAGCGCTGGGACTAGGCAGAGACCCACAATGAACTAGGCCACTGTTGGCTCCATGCTAGCACAGTGCCCCAACAGCACAGCACCCAAGTGCTGGTTTGATCCTCAGGTTTCAGCCTGACGTAGGGCACGCGTCCAGGCATCAGAAATCCACTTCCCATTTAAATCAGCTTTTTATTGATATCACTTGTACAAATAAGGTGTGGGTAGCTCAGAGAAGGGCCCATAACCATTAGGGAGAGGCTGAGACTGAGAAAATCCAGTGTCCCCAATGGCACTACTGACCCACACGACTGCTGGGAGAGGAGGGAATCTCACTGAGACACAAAGGTCCCATCTAGCAAAGGAGGTTTTCTACATTAGATGAGTCCTGACAACGCATCTGGAGAGGAGTTTGACCCTGTGACCTCTGGTCTCCAGGGACTGAAGTCCATGACTGCAAGCCTAACCCCTTCCCCCCACCTTGCTTTCCAAAACAGTCACATGGGCCATATATTTTGCGGCATGCCCTTCACCTGGAAGTCCAGGGATTGTCCTTGCTGGCCATTAAGGGGGAAAATGAAGCCTTCCATGCTGATCCCCACAGTCTCTGCAGACAGCAGGGCTGCACTGAATAGAAAGCTGCAGTCAGTTTCTCATTTCCTAGGCTGCACACTGCCCTTTGCCATCTGACATATTGCCAGCGCAGTCCCTGGCTGGGGAGGCCTTCTGCAGTCCTTAGTTTGCTCCAGCATTGGCTTAGTCGCCTGCTTTGTGGGATCAAAAAAGGGCTTCTCAGTGCCAAGAAGCTAGAGTGGCTGGGAAAGTCACCGAGCCAGCAGGGCAACATTTCATCGCTGCCGGCGCTTGCGGACATGCTGAGGCAGCGCCCATTGTTCTCCATTCCTTCCTCTTGTGCCCAACATCTTAAGGCAGACTTGGACCATTGAGGACCACTACAAACAAGTTGCTCCCAGAAAGAAGGAGCCTTTGTCTACTGAGCTTGGCCTGCTTGGGAGGAGGGTTCACAAGAGAGAGACTCAAGACGCTTGTCACAAACAGTGGCAGCACTTTACAGGTGCTCAGACAGAAGAAGCTGAGGCCCTTGATGCCTGGGAACAATTGGCATACTTAGTACTTGAGCTCAAGACCTCCAAATGGGATTTCAGCTCAGCCTGCTCTACCCAGGCATGGCAAATGCAATAAAATGAGTGAAGGAAACCTGCAGGCTGCAGAGGGAGGGATGAGTGTCCTACAGCCCTCTGTTCCAGCTGCCTGCTTTAAAGATCTTATCGCCTGGGGCATCCATCTCTGCCACACTTTGTGCTGCTGCAGGTGACATTTTATGTGACCTTAATGAGCTTGTGTATAACCTGAAACTTCACCTGAAAAAAAACAGATGCATTCAATGCAGGCAAGTGGCATCAGTTTAGCAGGCCTGGTCTTTTTCCAAGCCAGCAGCAAGGCAAACCTCCTTCACACATTGCTCTGGGAGCAGGCCAGGACACTGTTTCCATGGCTCATGCAACTGATGACAGACTCCCCCCAAAAGGCCTGTTAGCACAAAGCGGTTGTTTGTGAAGGGGAAGCTGAAGCGGAGACCCACCAACTTCATCTCCAAAGGAGCCTTTAAAAGCCCTTAAAAGAACGCAATTCTTAATCCTTGTTCAGCTGGGCTGAATTCATGTTGCCAACCTAAGAGCAAGAGGCTCTGATGCTCACAGGCAACATCCTGAGACCCCAGATCCCACCAAAAACACTAACCTAACAGGAAACTCTTCCCAACTCTCTACCTAAGCACACCTAACTTTCCTCTAAGTTGGTCACAGAAACATCAGAAGTGCCAGAACTGATGCTGCCTCTGCAATAAGGAGCCAGCCTCTTGCTGGTACAGCCTCCTGAACAACTGCACCTTGAGTAGGTCCTTCCAGTTACAGGATATTCCAGGGCTGGCTAACGAGCATTTCAAACAATGCCATGTGGATCAATCTGCCCTCATTTACCTAGTCATGAAAATGAAAAACTTTCTGGGGACATTTTATGCATTTACTTTTGTGGCTCATAGCTTTTCTGTCCCCACATATGTCAGGTTCTCTCCCCAAGAGAGGACCATTCCTCAAATATTCCGAGTCCTCCCCTTTCACAGTTGCTGCTCTCTCTCAGCCCCTTCTCTCCTTACCATTTCCTTTTCCCAAAACACGTACCCCCATTCCCCTCCAGAAGTGTGCCCTCCTCATTTCCCCCCTTGCTGCTCTGGTGGAGAGGAACCACTGTAACAGTTCTACAGAGCTGCTTGTACACACACTTTTGACCAACATAGAAGTGAAATTTGGAGAAGCTTGGGCTAGGGGCCTAGTCGTAGAGTGCACTAACCCCTAAAGACCATATCTCCTCATTTGCCAGGCGCATCCCCTCCACCACCCCATATGCACTTTGAGATCAGTTGGGCAGACACTAGCAACACAAATCAGCTTGATGCCTCTTCCACCTGGGGGAACAGCCAAGGACAGCAAGGCTGGAGTACTGCATCTTGAGCAACTGCACAGATGTTTCCTTCACTCTGCTCCGTTACAATTGTGCAAGTCCACCAAAGATGGATGGGGCTGCACAGGAATGGCTCAGAGCCCAACACAGCTTGTAGGCCCTTTGCTGTGAGGAAAACCAAAGGCAGGAGTCTAGATCCCAAGGGCCGGCCCATTCCAAAGAAAGTCGCACGGGTGCAACACCAAGGCTCACCCTGGAGTCACTTACAGACCAAAGAGCCCCACAATGTCATTAGGGATTCACTTTGGAGATGAGAAGGTCCTACAGCTACCATGGGAGGAAGATGAGCAACTTTCCTGGAACCCCCTACTACCCTGGTGTTTCTCAGCCTGAGTTAAAGCAGTGGATCCAAGCAGCAGGGAAGCTGATTGGGGATCCTCTTCTATAATCCAAGAAGCTTGTTGGACTCTGTGGAGAAGATTACTTCCCAAAATGGGAAGCACCAACATGAAATATTATTAGACTGAACCAGCTAGCTTTTATCCTACCTCCACTAGAACCCAGGACCAGACAAGAATGGCAAGTTGAACGTATTTCAATGTGTTGAGGAGTCAACTGTCCTGGGCTAGGAGCTCTCTGGAGCAG